>NC_057809.1:143983395-144096621 GCF_018294505.1 Triticum aestivum
TGCTGGCTGGGCCAGCCAGCTGGCTGGGCCGCACAGTGGAGGGGCCCAGGTAAGCTCCTCCTGTATTCCTTTCTGTTTTTTTTAAATTTTCTGACATTTGTTTTGATTTAATTAATATATTAAATCATTTATTTAACTTATGCCAATTTTTGCAGGAGCCTTATATATTATTCCAAAGCTCTTTTACAAATGGCATAATTTTTGGGCATATATTAATATATATAATTAATATAATTCCAATGCAAATACCTATGCATTAATTCCAAATGCCCAAAATAAATGTCCATGAGCCACTAAAATTATTGGTTTGATTTTTATCTCTGTCCAATATTTTCAGAGAGCAACATGAGCATTTTTCTTGGATCCTTTTGGAGAAATTTTCATTTGGGTCATTTTCAAGATGATTCTGAGGGTTTCACAGATCCCCATTTCAAGTTTCTGATGAAAGAGTAAACATGATGCAACACTCTAATGCATGACTAGCTAGGGTGTGACAGAGGGCTCACAATCACAAAAGATTTCTAGGATAGTATATCTATATGGGAATCTTCTCTTCCCTTATTAATTCTTTCATGAGTTGCATCATTGACTAATTATGTTTGTTAATCTCTAATAAAATTTTCTACTTATACTTTTCCTTATGTGGTGCTATCACCTACCATAGGATTAGTATATAATCTTTTCATTATTTATTTCCTTTCTTCATTTATTTCCTTTCTCTTTTTCTTTCTTACTCATTTCTTTTCTTTATTTGCAACATGAAAGTAAAGAAAGCAAAAACTCAAACTAAGTTTATTATATAACTTGCACACGATGACAAGGATAGATCACTAAGAAAACTCTCAAAGAAGAAAGGATCAAACTAAACTTTTATTCATCTAAAGCAAAAGGATCGAACTAAAATAAGTAAAAGCAAAAAGATAGTGGGATGATACGATACCGGGGCACCTCCCCAAGCTTGGTGGAAGCCAAGGGGAGTGCCCATACCCGATACTCAATTTTCCTTTGGTGGTGAAGAAGATGATGGTGGTGATGAAGAAAAGATCTTGTCCTCGGATTTCCATGGCAGTGGTCCACCATCATGAGAGGAAGAGTGAGTCTCACGAGTCCTGCAACTAGCATCCAGACTCATACCTTTAAACCTCACCTCATATTCAAAGACTTGGTTTTGAAGATCATAGATTTGGCTTTGGAGGAAGTTGATTTGCTCATTGAAGGTGAATATGATGTCCTTCATGGGTTTGCCATCCACCTTGAGATCACGGGAAAGATCTATGATCATGAGGTGATTGGCATTGAGCCCACACTCCACCATCCCCTTGCACCAGAAGACGTCTTGCTCCACAGCTTCAAGCCTGGCCTCCACGGTTCCCATCCCCTTGGGACACGGCACATCGCGGAGGTGAAGCACCCCCTCATGCATCTGGATGACCTGAGGGTGCTGCACCACTTCCCGCAAATATGGGTTGATGACGTTCTTTAAGAATTTGTCCTTGGAGGAGCTTGAAGAGGCCATGGTAAATAGGATCTGACATGAAACATCAAGGAAAAAGAGAACAGAGGATTTCTTCATGATACGATGATCAACAGGTTCCGGAAGTATATATAGGTTTTTTATCTTGGAGGACAAGTACATGGTAGAAAAACCAACTTGGGCGCGCCAGGCAAGCCTGGCGCGCCCTGGTGTCTTGTGCCCACCAGGGGACGCTTCGTGGAAGTTCCTTTATTTCCAAAATTTTAAAATATTCCAAAACTCACAAAAAATGTGGATTTTTCGGAGTCCGTTTACTTACCGTATCCCGTACCTCCTTATTTTCACAATTCCGCAGTGTTCCGGAAGGACTCTTTTATGTGCTCTTCCGGTGTCAAAGTTTGGACAATATTACTTTCAACGTTGATAGGCGTACCTGAGATATAATGCTTTATTCGTTGCCCATTGACAACCTTCGGGTTAGTACCTTCGGAGTTATTTATTTTGATGGCTCCAGACCGGTAAACCTCCTCGATGACATATGGGCCTTCTCATTTCGAGAGGAGATTTCCTGCAAAAAATCTAAAACGGGAGTTGTACAAAAGAATATATTCTCCAACTTTAAACTCACGCTTTTGGATTCTTTTGCCATGCCATCTTTTAACCATTTCTTTGAATAACTTTGCATTTTCATAAGCTTGGGTTCTCCATTCATCTAAGGAGCTTATATCAAATAACCTATTTTCACTAGCAAGTTTGAAATCATAATTGAGTTCTTTAACTGCCCAATATGCTTTATGTTCTAACTCAAGAGGCAAAGGACAAGCTTTTCCATAGACCATTTTATAATGAGACATACCCACAGGATTTTTATAAGATGTTCTATAAGCCCAAAGTGCATCATCTAATTTCTTAGACCAATTCCTCCTAGACCTATTAACAGTCTTTTGCAAAATTAATTTTATTTCTCTATTGCTAAGTTCAACTTGACCACTAGACTGAGGATGATAGGGTGATGCCATTCTATGGTTAACATCATACTTAGCAAGAATCTTACGAAAAGCACCATGAATAAAGTTTGAACCACCATTGATACATCTTCGTCGTATCTACTTTTCCAAACACTTTTGCCCTTGTTTTGGACTCTAACTTGTATGATTTGAATGGAACTAACCCGGACTGACGCTGTTTTCAGCAGAATTGCCATGATGTTGTTTTATGTGCAGAATACCAATATTCTCGGAATGACCTGAAACTCCACGGGAGGTCTTAGAAAAAATAATAAAAAATCCTCGCGTTTTATGATACGGAGCCGCCGCCAAGCCCTAAAACCTCTCGAGAGGGCTGATCTGGAGTTTGTTCGGGGCTCCGGAGAGGGGGATTCGTCGCCGTCGTCATCATCAACCATCCTCCATAACCAATTTCATGATGCTCACCGCTGTGCGTGAGTAATTCCATCGTAGGCTTGCTGGACGGTGATGGGCTGGATGAGATTTATCATGTAATCGAGTTAGTTTTGTTAGGGTTTGATCCCTAGTATCCATTATGTTCTGAGATTGATGTTGCTATGACTTTGCTATGCTTAATGCTTGTCACTAGGGCCCGAGTGCCATGATTTCAGATCTGAACCTATTATGTTTTCATGAATATATGTGAGTTCTTGATCCTATCTTGCAAGTCTATAGTCACCTACTATGTGTTATGATCCGGCAACCCCGAAGTGACAATAATCGGGACCACTCCCAGTGATGACCATAGTTTGAGGAGTTCATGTATTCACTATGTGCTAATGCTTTGTTCCGGTTCTCTATTAAAAGGAGGCCTTAATATCCCTTAGTTTCCAATAGGACCCCGCTGCCACGGGAGGGTAGGACAAAAGATGTCATGCAAGTTCTTTTCCATAAGCACGTATGACTATATACGGAATACATGCCTACATTACATTTCCGGTGCCTACGAATTTTCCATATACTGGTTCTCGCTTATTTACTTTCCCGCTACTACTGTTACAATCACTACAAAATACCAAAAACATTACTTTTGTTGTCTTTACTTTTGTTGTCGCTACCACCACTACCATATTACTTTGCTACTAAACACATTGCTGCAGATACTAAGTTTCCAGGTGTGGTTGAATTGACAACTCAGCTGCTAATACTTGAGAATATTCTTTGGCTCCCCTTGTGTCGAATCAATAAATTTGGGTTGAATACTCTACCCTCGAAAGCTATTGTGATCCCCTATACTTGTGGGTTATCAAGACAAATTTCTGGCGCCGTTGCCGGGGAGCATAGCTCTATTCTTTGAGTCACTTGGGATTTATATCTGCTGGACACAATGCAGAACTTGAGAGATCCAAAAACCAAGATCTATCCCTCAACTACGAGGGGAGGTAAGGAACTGCCATCTAGCTCTGCACTTGATTTACCTTCTGTTATGAGTAAGTTTGCGACACCTGCATCTGCTTCTACTATTCGTTCTAATATGTCGCATGTTATTGATGATGCCACTTCTGCTATGCATGATACTTATGATGAAACTGCTTCTATGTCTGATACTACTGCGCCCCTTAGTGAATTTCTTGATGAACAAATTGCTAGGTCTAGAGAAAAAGAAATTATTGAATCTGAATACGATGATGATAGTGATGATGAAAATATGCCTGTTATTCCTGAGGTTATCTTTTTGATATGGAATCTTCTGCTGCTATTTCTGCTTGCAAAGATAGATATGAGCTTAAGAGGTTATTAATTAAATGGAACAAAGAGTCACTTAGAGATAGAATGAAACCCGACCCTGCTTTTGCTACTTCACCTATATGTGTTCCTGATAAAGATTATGAATTCTCTGTTGATCCTGATATAATTACTTTGGTTGAATCTGATCCGTTTTATGGCTATGAATCTGAAACTGTTGTGGCACATCTTACTAAGTTAAATGATATAGCTGCCCTGTTCACTAATGATGAGAGATCGCGTTACTTCTATATACTCAAAATATTTCCGTTCTCATTAAAGGGTGATGCTAAGATATGGTTTAATTCTCTTGATCCTGGTCGTGTGCGTAGTCCCCAGGATATGATTTATTATTTCTCTGCTAAATATTTCCCTGCTCATAAGAAACAAGCTGCTTTGAGGGAAATATACAACTTTGTGCAAATTAAAGAAGAGAGTCTCCCACAAGCTTGGGGGAGGCTTCTCAAGTTACTTAATTCTTTGCCTGGTCATCCTCTTAAGAAACCTGAAATACTTGATATCTTTTATAATGGACTAACTGATGCTTCCAGAGATTACCTGGATAGTTGTGCTGGTTCTCTTTTTTCAGGGAAAGAACACCGGATGAAGCTGAAATTCTATTGAATAATATGTTGACAAATGAAAATAATTGGGCACCTCCTGAGCCAGCTCCTGAGCCATCTCCTGCTCCAATTACTGAGCCTATTCCTAAACCAACTCCGAAGAAGAGAGGTGTTCTATTTCTCAGTCCCGAAGATATGCAAGAGGCAAAGAAATCTATGAAAGAAAAAGGTATTAAAGATGAAGACTTTAAGAATTTATCTCCTATTGAAGAAATACATGGTCTTAATATACCGTTTGTTGAATAAACATATGATCTTAATTATTTATTTACTGAAGAACCTCTTGATCCCAATATCCCGACACAGGTAGTACAGGTAAATTCTCTCTATAGATATGATAAATCTGAAATTCCTCCTACTAAAATTGCTAGTCAGTGCTTGGATGAGTTTGATAACTTTATGTATAAGAAAGACGACTTCAATGCTTATTTTGGTAGACAATTAAAAGAAAATGCTTATATGATTAGACGCTTGGGTGATTATATGGCTAATATTAAAGGTGAACTTAAACTTGTTAACAAACATGCTTCTATGGTTACCACTCAAGTAGAATAAGTACTTAAGGCTCAAAAAGAAGTGCTTGATGAAATGAATAGTAAGAAAACTGATTATGCTGTTAGAGTGGCTACTAGAACTGGTAGAATGACTCGGGAACCTTTGTATCCTGAAGGCCACCCTAAGAGAATTGAGCAAGATTCTCAAAGAAATAATATTGATGTTCCTAGTTCTTCTAAAAAGAAGAAGAAGAAAAATGATAGAACTGTGCAAACTTCTAGTGAACCTATTGCTGAACCACCTGATAATCCAAATGATATTTCTATGTCCGATGCTGAAACACAATATGGTAATGAACATGAACCTAATGAAAATATTAATGATGATGTTCATGATGATGCTCAACCTAGTAATGATAATGATGTAGAAATTGAACCTGCTGTTGGTCTTGATAACCCACAATCAAAGAATCAACGTTATGATAAAAGAAACTTTGTTGCTAGGAAACATGGTAAAGAAAGGGAACCTTGGGTTCAGAAACCCATGCCTTTTCCTCCGAAACCATCCAAGAAAAAGGATGATGAGGATTTTGAGCGCTTTGCTGAAATGATTAGGCCTATCTTTTTGCGTATGAGATTAACTGATGTGCTCAAAGCAAATCCTTATGCTAAATATATGAAGGATATCATTACTAATAAAAGAAAGATACCGGAAGCTGAGATTTCCACCATGCTTGCTAATTATACTTTTAAGGGTGGAATACCAAAGAAACTTGGAGACCCCGAAGTACCTACTATACCTTGCTCCATTAAAAAGAATTATATTAAAACTGCTTTATGTGATCTTGGAGCCGGTGTTAGTGTTATGCCTCTCTCTTTATATCGTAGACTTGACTTGAATAAGTTGACACCTACGGAAATATCTTTGCAAATGGCTGATAAATCAACTGCTATACCTGTCGGTATTTGTGAGGACGTGCCTGTTGTGGTTGCGAACGTTACTATTTTAACGCACTTTGTTATACTTGATATTCCCGAGGATGATAGTATGTCTATTATTCTTGGAAGACCTTTTCTTAATACTACAGGGGCTGTTATTGATTGCAACAAAGGCAATGTCACTTTTCATGTTAATGGTAATGAGCATACGGTACACTTTCTGAGGAAACAACCTCAAGTTCATAGTATCAATTCTATTGGGAAAATTCCATCGATTATATTTGGAGGTTTTGAATTTCCTCTTCCTACTGTCAAGAAGAAATATGATATTCTTATTATAGGGGATGTGCATATCCCCGTTGAGGTAACTTAGTGTTATTCGAAATTTCTCCGGTTTCATGATTATCGGAATGAGTTTGTTAACAAGACTTGATCAACCTTGTTAGTGTATTCTTTTTGATGAGCATGAGATGGATGAAACTAGAAGCACAAACTTCTGTACCCCACTTTTACTTTCTGTTATTTATATTAAATAAAGTAAAAATAGTATTTTCTGTCTGTTTCCTGACTTATCCATGCAATATAAAAATATCTCGAAAATAAAAGTCCTCAGAATGCCATGCCAATTTAATATGATTTTTCCGGGAATATTTGAGGATTTACTGTGCAAAAATTACCGCGGGAGGAGCTGCCACCTAGCCACGAGGGTGGTGGGTGCGCCCCCCCTATAGAGCGCGCCCCCTGCCTCGTGGGCCCACGGTATCCCTCCTCCACTTATCCCAGCACCCATCTTCTTCCTTTATCTCACACAAACCCGAAAAACCAACTCAAGCACGAGTTCCAGCCACTTTTGCTGTGATTTTCGATCTCCTTGCTCAAAGCACCTCTTGCAAAACTGCTTGGGGAGATTGTTCCTTGGTATGTGACTCCTCCATTGGTCCAATTAGTTTTTGTCCTAGTGATTTATTCTTTGCAAATTTGTGCTGCATAGGTGACCATGTTCTTGAGCTTGCATGTCAAATTTATTTGGTTCCAAGTAGTTCTAATGCTTGATATAGGCTCTAGGCACTTGTAGGAGTAGTTGCTATCAGTTTTATTAAAGTTGGTTTACATTTGTTTGAAGTTACTAAAAATTTCAGAATTTTTCAGAGAAAAACAATATGTTTAGGAAGATGTTCCAAGGTGGTTCCTCTAAGAAGCAAGGACCCAGGATTGCTATGCGCGATGCTGACGAGGATCCACCAAGAGACGCTCCAGTACGGCCTTGCGAATGGCCGTCGGAAAATTTTATGGACCGTGCGGGAATTAAAGAAGAATTCAAAGCATATTTGCGCAATGCCGGTCTTGAGGATTTTGAGGCTAACAAATGCCCCCGGTATCATGATCTCACAAATTCATTTGTGAGGAGGTTTGAGTATTCATCTTCGCGTAATTCTCCTTCAGTCATGTTTGATCTTTATGATAAATCTTATACCGTGGACCTAGAGGATTTCACTTCTGCTTGCGAACTTCCATCATGGGGCAGTATTAGGGATCCCCCTAAATCTGAATTTAGAAACTTTCTTGCTAGTATAACTATGGGGGAATCCAGAGACATAACGCAGGCTACCATAGGGAGCATTCACTTTCCTGCTATACATTATTTTGCTCTCTTTATAGGTAGACGCATAAATGCTAAGGATGAAGCAAGTCACATGTGTGTCCCTGATCTTAGCATTCTTAGGAGTGCTGTGTTAGGAGACCAATCTTATCATATGGGAGCCATTGTAGCTTGTAGGTTGCATCATAATAGACATAATGGAGATTTCTTTGGAGGAATTTATGCAACCCGCTTAGCTCATTTTCTTGAAATAGACATTCGTGAGGGTGATATGGAGTTGCCTCCTGCATATTTAGATTATAACTCTATGGCTTCGCACCAGTTTGTCGAGAGGCCTGAATCACCTCTCTTATATCGCTTAATTTTTGATAAACGACGTGTTTTCCGTATTACTCTCCCTGCTCTTGCCTTCTTTGATTCATATACAAAAGGAAGATATGTTATTACCAGAGAGGAGGCAGAAGAGTACGAGAGGAGAGCGGAGGCAGCCCGACTCCACGCTGCAGCTCAGCAGGCGATAACCGCTACACATCAGTATGATCCCAACTATTCCTCCTCATCACAGTACGACCCCAACAACTATTATTATGGATATCCGCCAGGCCAGCCATGGCCATAGACCAACTTAGGCCAAAAGCCTAAGCTTGGGGGAGTACGTATTTCTCACCGACATTACATTTATGTTCACACACACTCATTGCTAGATGTCGGCGCTCATACTTTTTCACTGTAATATCCATGCTAGTTTATTTTCCTTTTCCTGCTTTCTTCTTGTGTGTTTGTTAAACCTTAAGAAAAACCAAAAAAAATTAGTACTAGTTTATTTTTCTGTTATAGTAGTAATAATTAAAAAGAAAATCCAAAAATATTTCCCGTTCTTCTTCTGCTTGTTGGGAGCTTTCCCGTGTAAATAGTTTTATTTCTTTTCTTTTCCTTGGGGGTCAGTAGGAGAAGACCATAATTAAATTGTTGAAGTGGCTCTTATATGCATTATTGTTGATTTAACCTAGAGCCCATATTGCCTTGTCTTCTCCTGTTTATTGAATGCTCGCAGATTCCAGCTTAGTCCAATGCACGTGCACTATTATTATTATCCACACTGTTCGGTCATGCAAGTGAAAGGCAATTATGATGATATATGATGGACTGACTGAGATGAGAAAAGCTGGTATGAACTCGACCTCTTTTGTTTTTGTAAATATGATGAGTCCCTCGTTCTTGATTCATCTTATTATGAATAAACATGTTTGCAATGACAATTAGAGATCATAGTTGCTTGTGCCATGCTTGATTAGCTATGGATTATAATAGTTTACCTTGTGTGCCAACATGCTATTGAGATATTATGATGTGGTATGATGGGGTGGTATCCTCCTTTGAATGATTTAAGTGACTTGACTTGGCACATGTTCATGCATGTAGTTGAAACAAAATCAACATAGCCTTCATGATATTTATGTTCATGCTGAATTATATCCTACTCATGCTTGCATCCAATGTTTATTAATTTTAATGCATGTACATGGCTGTTGTCGCTCTCTAGTTGGTCGCTTCCCAGTCTTTTGCTAGCCTTCACCTGTACTAAGGGGGAATACTGCTTGTGCATCCAATCCCTTAAACCCCAAAGTTATTCCAGATGAGTCCACCATACCTTCCTATATGCGGTATCTACCCGCCGTTCCAAGTAAATTTGTATGTGCCAAACTCTAAACCTTCAAATAAACATTCTGTTTTGTATGCTCGAATAGCTCATGTATCAACAAAGGTTGTCCTTATCTTCCGTGTTACGCGGGTTATTCTCAAGAGGAGTGGACTCCGCTCCTCACTCACGAGAAAATGGCTGGTCACCGGGATGCCCAGTCCCATGCTTTATGCAAACTAAATCAAAATTAATTGCAAACAAAACTCCCCTTGGGACCTGATGTATGTTGGAGGCACTCGTTGTTTCGAGCAAGCCATGGATTGATGCTTGTTGGTGGAGGGGGAGTATAAACTTTACCATTCTATTTGGGAACCGCCTATAATGTGTTTAGCATGGAAGATATCGCCATCTCTTAGTTGTTACGTTGACAATGAAAGTATACCGCTCAAAATACAATTTATCTCTATTTCAACACCGAGCTCTGGCACCTCTACAAATCCCTGCTTCCCTCTGCGAAGGGCCTATCCATTTACTTTTATGCTGAGTCATCACCCTCTTATTAAAAAGCACTAGCTGGAGAGCACAACCGTCATTTGCATTCATCACTGTTAATTTATATTGGGTGTGACTATGATTGGATCTCTTTTACCATGAATTACAATGTCTAGTCAGTCCTTGATCTTTAAAGGTGCTCTGCATTTATGTTTTGCGGTCTCGGAAAGGGCTAGCAAGATACCATCTTGTTATATCATATTATGATTGTTTTGAGAAAGTGTTGTCATCCGAGATTTATTATTATGACTTGCTAGTTGATTATGCTACTGATATGAGTAATGATGAGACCTGAGAATTATTGCAAATGTGGTTAGTTATGATCTATGCTGAAAACTTGAATGCTGGCTTGACATAGTTACAACAACAAGAGAAAACAGAGTTTGTAAAAGTTTTTCTTTCTTTCTTTCAGTTTGTCAACTGAATTGCTTGAGGACAAGCAAGGGTTTAAGCTTGGGGGAGTTGATATGTCTCCGTCGTATCTACTTTTCCAAACACTTTTGCCCTTGTTTTGGACTCTAACTTGTATGATTTGAATGGAACTAACCCAGACTGACGCTGTTTTCAGCAGAATTGCCATGATGTTGTTTTATGTGCAAAATACCAATATTCTCGGAATGACCTGAAACTCCACGGGAGGTCTTAGAAAAAATAATAAAAAATCCTCGCCAAATATGGAGACCAAGGGGCCCACACCCTTCTCACGAGGGTGGGGGCGCCCCCCCTAGGGCGCGCCCCCCTACCTCGTGGGCCCCCTATTGCATCTCTGACTCCAACTCCACCTCCATATATTGAGTTTCGATTAGAAAAAAAACAGAGAGAAGAAATCATCACGTTTTACGATACGGAGCCACCGCCAAGCCCTAAAACCTCTCGGGAGGGCTGATCTGGAGTCCGTTCGGGGCTCTGGAGAGGGGGATTCGTCGCCGTCGTCATCATCAACCATCCTCCATCACCAATTTCATGATGCTCACCGCCGTGCGTGAGTAATTCCATCATAGGCTTGCTGGACGGTGATGGGTTGGATGAGATTTATCATGTAATCGAGTTAGTTTTGTTAGGGTTTGATCCCTAGTATCCATTATGTTCTAAGATTGATGTTGCTATGACTTTGCTATGCTTAATGCTTGTCACTAGGGCCCGAGTGCCATGATTTCAGATCTGAACCTATTATGTTTTCATGAATATATGTGAGTTCTTGATCCTATCTTGCAAGTCTATAGTCACCTACTATGTGTTATGATCCGGCAACCCCGAAGTGACAATAATCGGGACCACTCCCGGTGATGACCATAGTTTGAGGAGTTCATGTATTCACTATGTGCTAATGCTTTGTTCCGGTTCTCTATTAAAAGGAGGCCTTAATATCCCTTAGTTTCCAATAGGACCCCGCTGCCACGGGAGGGTAGGACAAAAGATGTCATGCAAGTTCTTTTCCATAAGCACATATGACTATATACGGAAGACATGCCTACATTACATTGATGAATTGGAGCTAGTTCTGTGTCACCCTATGTTATGACTGTTACATGATGAACCGCATCCGGCATAACTATCCATCACTGATCCGGTGCCTACGAGTTTTCCATTTACTGGTTCTCGCTTATTTACTTTCCCGCTGCTACTGTTACAATCACTACAAAATACCAAAAACATTACTTTTGCTATCTTTACTTTTGTTGCCGCTACCACCACTACCATATTACTTTGCTACTAAACACTTTGCTGCAGATACTAAGTTTCCAGGTGTTGTTGAATTGACAACTCAGCTGCTAATACTTGAGAATATTCTTTGGCTCCCCTTGTGTCGAATCAATAAATTTGGGTTGAATACTCTACCCTCGAAAGCTGTTGCGATCCCCTATACTTGTGGGTTATCAACCATCAGTCATTAAATATCTAGGGACTCCAAACCTTGGGAAAATAACTTCCTTAAGCATTTTAATAGAGGTGTTGTGATCAACACTGCTGGTTGGAATAGCTTCTACCCATTTAGTAACATAATCAACAGCAACCAAAATATGTGTATACCTATTAGAGGAAGGAAAAGGTCCCATGTAATCAAATCCCCAAACATCAAATGGTTCAACAACAAGTGAATAATTCATAGGCATTTCTTGACGCTTACCGATATTGCCTATTCTTTGAGATTCATCACAAGAGGAGACAAAGTTACGGGCATCCTTGAAGAGAGTAGGCCAATAAAATCCAGAGTGTGATACCTTGTGAGCAGTTGTATCTCCAGCGTGATGCCCTCCATAAGCCTCGGAGTGACATTTCCGTAGGATTTGTCCCTGTTCATGCTCAGGTACACAACGTCTAATAATACCATCTACTCCTTTATAAAGATGTGGGTCATCCCAAAGGTAATGTCTTAAATCATAGAAGAATTTTTCTTTTGCTGGTATGAAAAGCTTGGTGGTAAATATTTAGCAACAATGTAATTAGCATAGTCAGCATACCAAGGAGTACTATTAGCAACATTTATTGCAGCTAACTGCTCATCAGGAAAACAGGTCATCAAGCACATTTTCAAGCCTAGACAAATTATCAGCTACGGGGTTCTCAGCTCCTTTTCTATCAATGATATGTAAATCAAATTCTTGTAACTAGAGAACCCAATGAATAAGTCTAGGTTTAGCATCTTTCTTTTCCATAAGATATTTAATAGCAGCATGGTCTGTGTGAACAGTTACTTTTGAATCAACAATATAAGGTCTAAATTTATCACAAGCAAACACCATTGCTAAGAATTCTTTTTCAGTAGTAGCATAATTCCTTTGAGCACTGTCTAGAGTTTTACTAGCATAATGAATAACATTAAGTTTCTTATCAACTCATTGTCCTAGAACAACACCAACATCATAATCATTAGTATCACACATAATTTCAAAAGGCAAGTTCCAATCAGGTGGTTGAACAATAGGTGCAGATATTATGGGTTTCTTGAATGTTTCAAAGGCTTCTAAACAATGATCATAAAAAACAAAAGGAATATTTTTTTGCAAAATATTAGTAAGAGGCCTAGAAATTTTAGAAAAGTCTTTGATAAATCTCCTATAGAAACCAGCACGACCAAGGAAACTACGAATACGTTTGATGTCCCTAGGACATGGCATTTTCTCAATTGCATCAACCTTAGCTTGGTCCACTTCAATACCTCTTTCAGAAATTTTATGACCCAAGACAATGCCTTCATTAACCATAAAGTGGCACTTCTCCCAATTCAAGACAAGATTTGTTTGTTCACATCTCTTCAAAACTTGCTCAAGATTTCTTAAACAATCATCAAAAGACTTCTCACAAAAAAGTCACCCGTGAAAACCTCAACAATCTTTTCACAAAAGTCAGAGAATATAGCAGTCATACATCTTTGAAAGGTAGCAGGTGCATTACATAAGCCAAAAGGCATACGTCTATAAGCATAAGTTCCAAAGGGACAAGTAAAAGTAGTCTTTTCTTGATCAGGTTGAGAAACAGGTATTTGTGAAAAGCCAGAGTATCCATCTAAGAAGCAAAAGTGTGTGTGCTTAGATAATCTTTCAAGCATTTGATCAATAAAATGCAAAGGGTAATGATCTTTTCTAGTTGCTTTGTTTAATTTTCTATAATCAATTACCATTCTATAGCCTGTAACAATTCTTTCTGAAATAATTTCATTCTTATCATTAGGAACAACAGTAATACCTCCTTTCTTAGGGACACAATGAACAGGACTTACCCATCTACTATCAGCTATAAGATAGATTATACCTGCTTCCAAAAGTTTTAAGATTTCCGTTCTTACCACTTCCTTCATTTTTGGATTCAACTGACGTTGGTGATCAACAACGGGTTTAGCATCAGGTTCCATATTAATTTTTTGCTGACATAGAGTGGGACTAATGCCCTTTAAATCATCAAGAGTATATCCAATAGCAGCCCAGTTCTTCCTTAGAACTTTCAATAATCTTTCTTCTTCAAGTTCTGAAAGGTTAGCACTAATAATAACAGGATATATCTTATTTTCATCAAGATAAGAATATTTCAAAGTGTCTGGCAATTGTTTTAATTCAAACACAGGATCACCTTTAGGTGGAGGAGGACCTCCTAGAGTTTCAATAGGCAAATTGTGTTTAAGTAGAGGATGTTGTTCAAAGAAAACTTTATCTATTTCATTTCTTTCATGCATATGTAAATCATTTTCATGGTCTAGCAAATATTGTTCTAAAGGATCAGTCGGTGGAACAACAATAGAAGCAAGACCAATCAATTCATACTTACTAGGCAATTCTTTTTCATGATGATTTCTACTAAACTTGGAAAAATTAAACTCATGAGACTCATCACCAAAGCTAACATCAACAGTTTGTTTCTTACAGTCTATCTTAGCATTAACTATATTCAAGAAAGGTCTACCAAAGATAATGGGACAAAAGTCATCTTGTGGGGAACCAAGAACAAGAAAATCAGTAGGGTATTTTATTTTCCCACACAATACTTCAACATCTCTAACAATCCCAACTAGTGATATGGTGTCTCTATTAGCAAGTTTAATAGTAACATCTATTTCTTCTATCTCGGCAGCTGCTATGTCTTTCATGATTTCTTCATATAAAGTGTAAGGAATAGCACTCACACTAGCACCCATGTCACATAAACCATGGTAACAGTGATCTCCTATTTTAACTGAAATAACAGGCATGCCAAAAACAGGTCTATGTTTATCTTTTTTATCAGGTTTAGCAATTCTAGCAGCTTCTTCACAGAAGTAAATAACATGCCCATCCATATCTTCTTCCAGGAGATCTTTAACCATAGCAATACTAGGTTCAACTTTAATTTGTTCATCAGGTTTAGGTGTTCTAATATAGCTTTTGTTAACCACAGTTGAAACTTTAGCATGTTCCTTAATCCTAACAGGGAAATGTGGTTTCTCAATATAAGCAGAAGGAACAACTAGATCAACATTATAGAGTATAGTTTATTCTTTAATTGGTACTGGTTCTTCAATTTCTTCTTTAATAGGTGGGTGATATTTAAACCACTTATCCTTAGGGAGTTAAACATGAGTAGCAAATTATTCACAAAAGGAGGCTACTATCTCAGAGTCAAGTCCATATTTAGTGCTGAACTTTTGAAAAGCATCGGTATCCATAAAAGATTTAACACAATCATACTTAAGTTTTATACCTGACTCTTTACCTTCATCGAGTTCCCAATCTTCAAAATTATGTTTAATTCTTTCCAAAAGATCCCACCAGAATTCAATAGTCTTCTTCATAAATGAACCAGCAGAAGAAGCATCAAGCATGGTTTGATCATTACGAGAAAGTCGAGCATAAAAATTCTGGATAATAATTTCTCTTGAGAGCTCATGATTGGGGCATGAATATAACATTGACTTAAGCCTCCCCCAAGTTAGAGCAATACTTTCTCCTTCACGAGGCCAAAAATTATATATATAATTCTGATCACGATGAACTAGATGCATAGGATAATTTTTTTGGTGGAAATCCAATTTCAAATGATTCCAATTCCATGATCCAATATCATCACATAGCCTATACCATGCCAATGCTTTCCCTTCAAAGATAAAGGGAAACCATTTTCATCACTTCATCCCTGTGTAAACCTGCAAGCTTAAACAATCCACAAATTTGTTCCACGTATATCAAGTGCATATCAGGATGTTCGGTTCCATCTCCTGCATAAGGATTAGCTAGCAGTTGTTCTATCATACCCGAAGGAATTTCATATTCAATATTTTCAGTAAGTGCAGTAGTTGAGGGGTTGCTAATTGTGGTTCTGCATGAGGTGAGATACCCCGAACAAACTCCTCAAAGGATTGTTTTCCATAGTAACAAGTGACAATAAATTTCAGCACACTATATAAATGTTTCTTTACCAAATTCCAATTACCAAAGGCGCTTCACTCCCCGGGAACAGCGCCAAAAAATAGCCTTGATGACCCACAAGTATAGGGGATCAATTGTATCTCTTTTCGATAAGTAAGAGTGTCGAACCCAACGAGGAGCAGAAGGAAATGACAAGTAGTTTCCGGTAAGGTATTGTCTGCAAGTGCTGAAATTGTAAGTAGCGAGTAGTTTGATAGCAAGATAATCTGTAACAAGCAAGTAACGATAATAGTAACAAAAGTGCAGCAAGGTAGCCCAATCCTTTTGAGGAAAGGATATGCCAAAATGGTCTCTTATGATAAGCAAAGCATTCTTGAGGGTACACGGGAATTTCATCTAGTCACCTTCATCATGTTAATTTGATTTGTGTTCACTACTTTGATAATTAGATACGTGGGTGGACCGGTGCTTAGGTGTTGTTCTTACTTGAACAAACCTCCTACTTATGATTAACCCTCCCGCAAGCATCAGCAACTACGAGAAAAGTATTAAGAATAAATTATAACCATAGCATTAAACTTTTGGATCCAATCGGTCCCTTACAGAATAGCACATAAACTGGGGTTTAAGCCTCTGTCACTCTCGCAACCCACCATCTAATTGCTACTCCACAATGCATTCCCTTAGGCCCAAATATGGTGAAGTGCATGTAGTCGACGTTCACATGACACCACTAAGGGGGTAACAACATACATACTATCAAAATATTGAACACATATCAAGTTCACATGATTACTTGCAACATGATTTCTCCCGTGACCTCAAGAACAAAAGTAACTACTCATAAATGATAAACATGTTCATGATCAGAGGAGTATTAAATAGCATAATGGATATGAACATATAATCTTCCACCAAATAAACCATATAGTAATCAACTACAAGATGTAATCAACACTACTAGTCACCCACAAGTACCAATATATAGTTCCGATAACAATATTGAACACAAGAGATGAACTAGGGTTTGAGAGGAGATGGTGTTGTTGAAGATGTTGATGGAGATTGCCCTCCCCAAGATGGAAGATTTGTTGGTGATGATGATGATTATTATTTCCCCCTCCGGGAGGGAAGTTCCCCTGGTGGAATCGCTCCGCCGGAGGGCAAAAGTGCTCCTGCCCAAGTTCCATCTCGAGGCGGTGACGCTTCGTCCTGAAAGTCCTCCTCTTATTTTTTTTCTAGGTCAAAAATGACTTATATACCAGAAGATGGGCACCGGAGGTGGGCCGAGGAGGCCACAACCCACCAGGGCGCGCCTAGGGGGGCCTGGCGCGCCCAGGTGCGTTGTGCCCACCTGGTGCCCCCCTCTCATGTTTATTGGCTCCGGTATTTCTCAAATAATTCATAAAAATCTCCGTAAAGTTTCAGCTCATTTGGAGTTGTGCAGAATAGGTGGCCTGATGTAGCTTTTCCAGATCCAGATTTCCAGCTGCTAGAATTCTCCCTCTTGGTGTGTTCCTTGCAAATTATGAGAGAAAAGGCATTAGAATTACTCCAAAAAGCATTATTATGGACAAAACATTATAAATAATAGTAAGAAAACATGATGCAAAATGGATGTATCAATCCACACATGTATCAAGTTTCTGGTTAATACAATTCTAGCATGAATAATAAACATTTATCATGATATAAGGAAATATAAAATAACAACTTTATTATTGCCTCTAGGGCATATTTACTTCAATAAACAAACAGGGAGGCATCAGACCGTGTGGACCGGAACCCCTGCTGCTGAAGGAAGGTCGTGATCCGCTGGTACCAGGCCCGAGGTGCCTGCTTCAACCCATAAAGAGAATGGGAGAGCAAGCACACATGGTCTGGATAGTCGGTATCGACGAAACTAGTGGGCTGCTGACAAAACACCTGCTCATAGAGATGGGCATGCAAGAAAGCATTGGACAAGTCAAGCTAGTGAACTAGCCAGGTGCTTGATACAGCCAGCTGGAGAACATCGTGAATCATGACCGGTTTGACAACCGGGGCGAAGGTGTCGGTGGAGTCCACACCAGCGCGCTGTCGGAAACCGCGCACCACCCAACACGCCTTGTAGCACTCGAGGGAACCGTTGGGGCGAGTCTTGTGGCAGAAAATCCACTTGCCAGTGATAACATTGGCTGGGGAAGGCCGTGGGACAAGCTGCCACGTATGGTTGCGCTGCAGGGTGTCGAACTCCTCATGCATGGCAGCAAGCCAGTTCAGATCCCGAAGGGCTACGCGAGCGGAGGTGGGTAGCGGAGACGGGGCCAAGGTAGGTGATACATCTCCATCGTATGTACTTTTCCAAACTCTTTTGCCCTTGTTTTGGACTCTAACTTGCATGATTTGAATGGAACTAACCTGGACTGACACTGTTTTCAGCAGAATTGCCATGGTGTTATTTTTGTGCAGAATAAAAAGTTCTCGGAATGACCTGAAAATTCACGGAGATCACTTTTGGAATTAATAAAAAATATTGGCGAAAGAATCAAGTGAAGGGGGCCCACACCCTAGCCACAAGGGTGGGGGGCGCCACCCAACCTTGTGGGCCCCCTGGACCTCCACAGACCTCAACTCCAACTCCATATATTCATGTTCGGGGAGAAAAAAATGAGAGAGAAGGATTCATCGCATTTTACGGTACACGACCGCCGCCAAGCCCTGTTCTTCCTCGGGAGGGCAGATCTAGAGTCTGTTCGGGGCTCCGGAGAGGGGAATCCATTGCCATTGTCATCATCAACCATCCTCCATCACCAATTTCATGATGCTCACTGCCATGCGTGAGTAATTCCATCGTAGGCTTGCTGGACCGTGATGGGTTGGATGAGATTCACCATGTAACCGAGTTAGTTTTGTTAGGGTTTGAACCCTAGTATCCACTATGTTCTAAGATTGATGTTGCTATGACTTTGCTATGCTTAATGCTTCTCACTAGGGCCCGAGTGCCATGATTTCAGATCTGAACGAATTACATTTTCATGAATATATTTGTGTTCTTGATCCTATCTTGCAAGTTATAGTCACCTACAACGTGTTATGATCCAGCAACCCCGGAGTGACAATAGTCGGGACCACTCCCGATGATGGTCGTAGTTTGAGGAGTTCATGTATTCACTACGTGCTAATGCTTTGGTCTGGTACTCTATTAAAAGGAGGCCTTAATATCCCTTAGTTTCCAATAGGACCCCACTGCCACGGGAGGGTAGGACAAAAGATGTCATGCAAGTTCTTTTCCATAAGCACGTATGACTATATTCGGAATACATGCCTACATTATATTGATAAACTGGACCTAGTTCTATGTCAACCTATGTAATAACCGTTGCATGATGAATGCCATCCGACATAATTATCCATCATTGATCCATTGCCTATGAGCTTTTCACATATTGATCTTTGCTCAGTTACTTTTCCGTTGCAACTCTTACGATTGCTACAATACTGCTACTATTACTTTTGCCACCATTACCGCTACTTCCATACTACTTTGCTACTAAATACTTTGTCGCTTATATTAAGTCTTTCAGGTCTGGTTGAATTGACAACTCAGCTGCTAATACTTGAGAATATTCTTTGACTCCCCTTGTGTCGAATCAATGAATCTGGGTTGAATACAATACCCTCGAAAACTGTTGCGATCCCCTATACTTGTGGGTTATCAAGACCTTTTTCTGGCGCCGTTGCCGGGGAGCATAGCTTTATTCTCCGAGTCACTTGGGATTTATATCTGTTGATCACTATGAGGAATTTGAAAGACAACAAAACCAAGATCTATCCCTCAACTACGAGGGGAGGTAAGGAACTGCCATCTAGCTCTGCACTTCATTCTCCTTCTCTTTTCAGTATACTTGCGACACCTACACCTACTATTGATTCCGATATGTCGCATGTTATTGATGATGATGTTGGGGAACGTAGTAATTTGAAGAAGAAAATCCTACGCACACACAAGACCATGGTGATGCATAGCAATGAGAGGGAGAGGGTTGTCCACGTACCCTCATAGACCGAAAGCGGAAGCGTTAGCACAATGCGGTTGATGTAATCATACATCCTCACGATCCGACCGATCAAGTACCGAATGTACGGCACCTCCGAGTTCAGCACACGTTCAGCCCGATGACGTCCCTCGAACTCCGATCCAGCCGAGTGTTGAGGGAGAGTTTCATCAGCACGATGGCATGGTGACGATGATGATGTTCTACCGACGCAGGGCTTTGCCTAAGCACCGCTACAGTATTATCGAGGTGGACTATGGTGGAGGGGGGCACCGCACACGGCTAAAAGATCAAATGATCAATTGTTGTGTCTCTAGGGTGGCCCCTGCCCCCCTATATAAAGGAGCAAGGGGGGAGGTGCGGCCGGCCAGGAGGGGCGCGCCAGGAGGAGTCCTACTCCCACCGGGAGTAGGACTCCCTCCCTTTTCCTTGTTAGATTAGGAGTGGAGGGGGAAAGAGGAGGGAGAGAGGAAGGAAAGGGGGGGCGCCGCCCCCCTCCCCTTGTCTTATTCAGACTAGGGGGGAGGGGCGCATGGCCCTGCCCTGGCCGCCTCTCCTCTTCTCCACAAAGGCCCACTATGGCCCATTAAGCCCCCGGGGGGTTCCGATAACCCCTCGGTACTCCGGTAAAATCCCGATTTCACCCGGAACACTTCCGATATCCAAATATAGGCTTCCAATATATCAATCTTCATGTCTCGACCATTTTGAGACTCCTCGTCATGTCTGTGATCACATTCGGGACTCCGAACAACCTTCGGTACATCAAAAACCATAAACTCATAATATAACCATCATCGAAACTTTAAGCGTGCGGACCCTACGGGTTTGAGAACTATGTAGACATGACCGAGACACGTCTCCGATCAATAACCAATAGCGGAACCTGGATGCTCATATTGGCTCCCACATATTCTACGAAGACCTTTATCGGTCAGACCGCATAACAACATACGTTGTTCCCTTTGTCATCAGTATGTTACTTGCCCGAGATTCGATCGTCGGTATCTCAATACCTAGTTCAATCTCGTTACCGGCAAGTCTCTTTACTCGTTCTGTAATACATAATCCCGCAACCAACTCATTAGTTTCAATGCTTGCAAGTCTTAAGTGATGTGCATTACCGAGAGGGCCCAGAGATACCTCTCCGACAATCGGAGCGAAAATCCCTAATATCGAAATACGCCAACCCAACAAGTACCTTCGAAGACACCTGTAGAGCACCTTTATAATCACCCAGTTATGTTGTGACGTTTGGTAGCACACAAAGCGTTCCTCCGGTAAACGGGGGTTGCATAATCTCATAGTCATAGGAACATGTATAAGTGATGATGAAAGCAATAGCAACATACTAAACGATCGAGTGCTAAGCTAACAGAATGGGTCAAGTCAATCACATCATTCTCCTAATGATGTGATCCCGTTAATCAAATGACAACTCATGTCAATGGCTAGGAAACATAACCATCTTTGATCAACGAGCTAGTCAAGTAGAGGCATACTAGTGACACTCTGTTTGTCTATGTATTCACGCAAGTATTATGTTTCCAGTTAATACAATTCTAGCATGAATAATAAACATTTATCATGATATAAGGAAATAAATAATAACTTTATTATTGCCTCTAGGGCATATTTCCTTCAGTCTCCCACTTGCACTAGAGTCAATAATCTAGATTACACAGTAATAATTCTAATGAAGGAAATATGCCCTAGAGGCAATAATAAAGTTATTATTTATTTCCTTATATCATGATAAATGTTTATTATTCATGCTAGAATTGTATTAACCAGAAACATAATACATGTGTGAATACATAGACAAACAGAGTGTCACTAGTATGCCTCTACTTGACTAGCTCGTTAATCAAAGATGGTTATGTTTCCTAACCATGGACAAAGAGTTGTTATTTGATTAACGGGATCACATCATTAGATGAATGATCTGATTGACATGACCCATTCCATTAGCTTAGCACCCGATCGTTTAGTATGTTGCTATTGCTTTCTTCATGACTTATACATGTTCCTATGACTATGAGATTATGCAACTCCCGTTTGCCGGAGGAACACTTTGTGTGCTACCAAACGTCACAACGTAACTGGGTGATTATAAAGGTGCTCTACAGGTGTCTCCAAAGGTACATGTTGGGTTGGCGTATTTCGAGATTAGGATTTGTCACTCCGATTGTCGGAGAGGTATCTCTGGGCCCTCTCGATAATGCACATCACATAAGCCTTGCAAGCATTGCAACTAATGAGTTAGTTGTGAGATGATGTATTACGGAACGAGTAAAGAGACTTGTCGGTAACGAGATTGAACTAGGTATTGAGATACCGACGATCGAATCTCGGGCAAGTAACATACCGATGACAAAGGGAACAACGTATGTTGTTATGCGGTCTGACCGATAAAAGATCTTCGTAGAATATGTAGGAGCCAATATGAGCATCTAGGTTCCGCTATTGGTTATTGACCGGAGACGTGTCTCGATCATGTCTACATTGTTCTCGAACCCGTAGGGTCCGCACGCTTAAGGTTTCGATGACAGTTATATTATGAGTTTATGCATTTTGATGTACCGAAGTTTGTTCGGAGTCCCGGATGTGATCACGGACATGACGAGGAGTCTCGAAATGGTCGAGACATAAAGATTGATATATTGGAAGCCTATATTTGGATATCGGAAGTGTTCCGGGTGAAATCGGGATTTTACCGGAGTACCGTGAGGTTACCGGAACCCCCCGGGAGGTAAATGGGCCTTAATGGGCTTTACTGGAAGAGAGGAGAGGTGGCCAGGGCTGGGCCGCATGCCCCTCCCCCCTAGTCCGAATAGGACAAGGAGAGGGGGGCGGCGCCCCCCCCCCCTTCCTTCTCTCTCTCCTCTTTCCCCCTTCCCGAATCCTATTCCAACTAGGAAAGGGGGGAATCCTACTCCCAGTGGGAGTAGGACTCCTCCTGGCGCCCTCCTCCTGGCCGGCCGCACCCCCCCTTTGGTCCTTTATATACGGGGGCAGGGGGCACCCCTAGACACACAAGTTGATCCACGTGATCATATTCTTAGCCGTGTGCGGTGCCCCCTTCCACCATAGTCCTCGATAATATTGTAGCGGTGCTTAGGCGAAGCCCTGCGACGGTAGTACATCAAGATCGTCACCATGCCATCGTGCTGACAGAACTCTTCCCCGACACTTTGCTGGATCAGAGTCCGGGGATCATCATCGAGCTGAACGTGTGCTAGAACTCGGAGGTGTCGTAGTTTCGGTGCTTGATCGGTCGGGCCGTGAAGACGTACGACTACATCAACCATGTTGTGCTAACGCTTCCGTTGTCGGTCTACAAGGGTACGTAGATCACACTCTCCCCTCTCGTAGCTATGCATCACCATGATCTTGCGTGTGCGTAGGAATTTTTTTGAAATTACTACGTTCCCCAACAGTGGCATCCGAGCCTAGGTTTTATATGTTGATGTTATATGCACGAGTAGAACACAAGTGAGTTGTGGGCGATATAAGTCATACTGCTTACCATCATGTCATACTTTGGTTTGGCGGTATTGTTGGACGAAGCGGCCCGGACCAACATTACGCGTACGCTTACGCGAGACCGGTTCTCCCGACATGCTTTGCACAAAGGTGGCTAGCGGGTGATAGTTTCTCCAACTTTAGTGAACCGAGTGTGGCTACACCCGGTCCTTGCGAAGGTTAAAACAACACCAACTTGACAAACTATCGTTGTGGTTTTGATGCGTAGGTAAGATTGGTTCTTGTTTAAGCCCGTAGCAGCCACGTAAAACTTGCAACAACAAAGTAGAGGACGTCTAACTTGTTTTTGCAGGGCATGTTGTGATGTGATATGGTCAAGACATGATGCTAAATTTTATTGTATGAGATGATCATGTTTTGTAACCGAGTTATCGGCAACTGGCAGGAGCCATATGGTTGTCGCTTTATTGTATGCAATGCAATCGCGCTGTAATGCTTTACTTTATCACTAAGCGGTAGCGATAGTCGTGGAAGCATAAGATTGGCGAGACGACAACGATGCTACGATGGAGATCAAGGTGTCGCGCCGGTGACGATGGTGATCACGACGGTGCTTCGAAGATGGAGATCACAAGCACAAGATGATGATGGCCATATCATATCACTTATATTGATTGCATGTGATGTTTATCTTTTATGCATCTTATCTTGCTTTGATTGACGGTAGCATTATAAGATGATCTCTCACTAATTATCAAGAAGTGTTCTCCCTGAGTATGCACCGTTGCGAAAGTTCTTCGTGCTGAGACACCACGTGATGATCGGGTGTGATAGGCTCTACGTTCAAATACAACGGGTGCAAAACAGTTGCACACGCGGAATACTCAGGTTATACTTGACGAGCCAAGCATATACAGATATGGCCTCGGAACACGGAGACCGAAAGGTCGAGCGTGAATCATATAGTAGATATGATCAACATAGTGATGTTCACCAATGAAACTACTCCATCTCACATGATGATCGGACATGGTTTAGTTGATTTGGATCACGTAATCACTTAGAGGATTAGAGGGATGTCTATCTAAGTGGGAGTTCTTTAAGTAATATGATTAATTGAACCTAAATTTATCATGAACTTAGTACCTGATAGTATCTTGCTTTTTATGTTTGATTGTAGATAGATGGCCCGTGCTGTTGTTCTGTTGAATTTTAATGCGTTCCTTGAGAAAGCAAAGTTGAAAGATGATGGTAGCAATTACGCGGACTGGGTCCGTAAATTGAGGATTATCCTCATTGCTGCACAGAAGAATTATGTCCTGGAAGCACCGCTGGGTGCCAGGCCTACTGCTGGAGCAACACCAGATGTTATGAACGTCTGGCAGAGCAAAGCTGATGACTACTCGATAGTTCAGTGTGCCATGCTTTACGGCTTAGAATCGGGACTTCAATGACATTTTGAACGTCATGGAGCATATGAGATGTTCCAGGAGTTGAAGTTAATATTTCAAGCAAATTCCCGGATTGAGAGATATGAAGTCTCCAATAAGTTCTATAGCTGCAAGATGGAGGAGAACAGTTCTGTCAGTGAGCATATACTCAAAATGCCTGGGTATAATAATCACTTGATTCAATTGGGAGTTAATCTTCCAGATGATTGCGTCATTGACAGAATTCTCCAATCACTGCCACCAAGCTACAAGAGCTTCGTGATGAACTATAATATGCAAGGGATGAATAAGACTATTCCCAAGCTCTTCGCAATGCTGAAAGCTGCGGAGGTAGAAATCAAGAAGGAGCATCAAGTGTTGATGGTCAACAAGATCACTAGTTTCAAGAAAAAGGGCAAAGGGAAGAAGAAGGGGAACTTCAAAAAGAACAGCAAGCAAGTTGCTACTCAAGAGAAGAAACCCAAACCTGGACCTAAGCTTGAAACTGAGTGCTTCTACTGCAAGCAGACTGGTCACTGGAAGCGGAACTGACAAGTATTTGGCGGATAAGAAGGATGGCAAGGTGAACAAAGGTATATGTGATATACATGTTATTGATGTGTACCTTACTAATGCTCGCAGTAGCACCTGGGTATTTGATATTGGTTCTGTTGCTAATATTTGCAACTCGAAACAGGGACTACGGATTAAGCAAAGATTGGCTAAGGACGAGGTGACGATGCGCGTGGGAAATGGTTCCAAAGTCGATGTGATCGCAGTCGGCACACTACCTCTACATCTACCTTCAGGATTAATATTAGACCTAAATAATTGTTATTTGGTGCCAGCGTTAAGCATGAACATTATATCTGGATCTTGTTTGATGCAAGACGGTTATTCAATTAAATCAGAGAATAATGGTTGTTCTATTTACATGAGTAATATCTTTTATGGTCATGCACCCTTAAAGAGTGGTCTATTCTTATTAAATCTCGATAGTAGTGACACACATATTCATAGTGTTGAAACCAAAAGATGCAGAGTTGATAATGATAGTGCAACTTATTTGTGGCACTGCCGTTTGGGTCATATTGGTATAAAGCGCATGAAAAAACTCCACACTGATGGGCTTTTGGAACCACTTGATTATGAATCACTTGGTACTTGCGAACCGTGCCTTATGGGTAAGATGACAAAAACACCGTTCTCCGGTACTATGGAGAGAGCAACGGATTTGTTGGAAATCATACATACAGATGTATGTGGTCCGATGAATGTTGAGGCTCGTGGCGGATATCGTTATTTTCTCACCTTCACAGATGACTTAAGCAGATATGGGTATATCTACTTAATGAAACACAAGTCTGAAACGTTTGAAAAGTTCAAAGAATTTCAGAGTGAAGTTGAAAATCATCGTAACAAGAAAATAAAATTCCTACGATCTGATCGTGGAGGAGAATATTTGAGTTACGAGTTTGGTGTACATTTGAAACAATGTGGAACACCACAGCGTAATGGTGTGTCCGAACGTTGTAATCGTACTTTACTAGATATGGTGCGATCTATGATGTCTCTTACTGATTTACCGCTATCATTTTGGGGATGCGCTCTAGAGACGGCCGCATTCACGTTAAATAGGGCACCATCAAAATCCGTTGAGACGACGCCTTATGAACTGTGGTTTGGCAAGAAACCAAAGTTGTCGTTTCTGAAAGTTTGGGGCTGCGATGCTTATGTGAAAAAGCTTCAACCTGATAAGCTCGAACCCAAATCGGAGAAATGTGTCTTCATAGGATATCCAAAGGAAACTATTGGATACACCTTCTATCACAGATCCGAAGGCAAGACTTTTGTTGCTAAATTCGGAAATTTTCTGGAGGCGTTTCTCTCGAAAGAAGTGAGTGGGAGGAAAGTAGAACTTGATGAGGTAACTGTACCTACTCCCTTACTGGAAAGTAGTACATCATAGAAACCTGTTTCTGTGACACCTACACCAATTAGTGAGGAAGCTAATGATAATGATCATGAAACTTCAGAACAAGATACTACTGAACCTCGTAGATCAACCAAAGTAAGATCCGCGCCAGAGTGGTACGGTAATCCTGTTCTAGAAGTCATGCTACTAGATCATGATGAACCTATGAACTATGAAGAAGCGATGGTGAGCCCAGATTCCGCAAAATGGCTTGAAGCCATGAAATCCGAGATGGGATCCATGTATGAGAACAAAGTATGGACTTTGGTTGACTTGCCCGATGATCGGCAAGCAATTGAGAATAAATGGATCTTCAAGAAGAAGACTTACGCTGACGGTAATATTACTGTCTACAAAGCTCGACTTGTCGCAAAAGGTTTTCGGCAAGTTCAAGGGATTGACTACGATGAGACCTTCTCATCCGTAGTGATGCTTAAGTCTGTCCGAATCATGTTAGCAATTGCCGCATTTTATGATTATGAAATTTGGCAGATGGAGGTCAAAACTGCATTCCTGAATGGATTTCTGGAAGAAGAGTTGTATATGATGCAACCAGAAGGTTTTGTCGATCCAAAGGGAGCTAACAAAGTGTGCAAGCTCCAGCGATCCATTTATGGACTGGTGCAAGCCTCTCGGAGTTGGAATAAACGCTTTGATAGTGTGATCAAAGCATTTGGTTTTATACAGACTTTTGGAGAAGCCTGTATTTACAAGAAAGTGAGTGGGAGCTCTGTAGCATTTCTGATATTATATGTGGATGACATATTACTAATTGGAAATAATATAGAATTTCTGGATAGCATAAAGGGATACTTGAATAAGAGTTTTTCAATGAAAGACCTCGGTGAAGCTGCTTACATATTAGGCATTAAGATCTATAGAGATAGATCAAGACGCTTAATTGGACTTTCACAAAGCACATACCTTGACAAGGTTTTGAAGAAGTTCAAAATGGATCAAGCAAAGAAAGGGTTCTTGCTGTTGGGGAACGTAGCAGAAATTCAAAATTTTCCTACGTGTCACCAAGATCTATCTATGGAGAGACTAGCAACAAGGGGAAGGAGAGTGCATCTACATACCCTTGTAGATCGCTAAGCGGAAGCGTTCAAGTGAACGGGGTTGATGGAGTCGTACTCGTCGTGATTCAGATCACCGATGATCCTAGTGCCGAACGGACGGCACCTCCGCGTTCAACACACGTACAGCTCGACGATGTCTCCCACGCCTTGATCCAGCAAGGAGAGAGGGAGAGGTTGAGGAAGACTCCATCCAGCAGCAGCACAACGGCGTGGTGGTGATGGAGGAGCGTGGCAATCCTGCAGGGCTTCGCCAAGCACCTACGGGAGAGGAGGAGGTGTCACGGGAGGGAGGGAGGCGCCAAGGGCTCAGGTATGGATGCCCTCCCTCCCCTCCACTATATATAGGGGCAGGGGAGAGGGGGGAGGCGCAGCCTTGCCCCTCCTCCAAGGAAGGGGTGCGGCTAAGAGGGGGGGAGGAGTCCATCCTCCCCAAGGCACCTCGGAGGTGCCTTCCCCCTTTAGGACTCTCCCCTTTTTCCTATATCTTGGCGCATGGGCCTCTAGGGGCTGGTGCCCTTGGCCCATGTAGGCCAAGGCGCACCCCCTACAGCCCATGTGGCCCCCGGGGCAGGTGGCCCCACCCGGTGGGCCCCCGGGACCCTTCCGGTGGTCCCGGTACAATACCGATGACCCCGAAACTTGTCCCGATGGCCGAAACAGGACTTCCTATATATAAATCTTTACCTCCGGACCATTCCGGAACTCCTCGTGACGTCCGGGATCTCATCCGGGACTCCGAACAACATTCGGTAACCACATACAAGCTTCCTTTATAACCCTAGCGTCATCGAACCTTAAGTGTGTAGACCCTACGGGTTCGGGAGACATGTAGACATGACCGAGATGTTCTCCGGTCAATAACCAACAGCGGGATCTGGATACCCATGTTGGCTCCCACATGTTCCACGATGATCTCATCGGATGAACCACGATGTCAAGGACTCAATCAATCCCGTATACAATTCCCTTTGTCTAGCGGTATGGTACTTGCCCGAGATTCGATCGTCGGTATACCGATACCTTGTTCAATCTCGTTACCGGCAAGTCTCTTTACTCGTTCCGTAACACATCATCCCGTGATCAACCCCTTGGTCACATTGTGCACATTATGATGATGTCCTACCGAGTGGGCCCAGAGATACCTCTCCGTTTACACGGAGTGACAAAATCCCAATCTCGATTCGTGCCAACCCAACAGACACTTTCAGAGATACCCGTAGTGTACCTTTATAGCCACCCAGTTACGTTGTGACGTTTGGCACACCCAAAGCACTCCTACGGTATCCGGGAGTTGCACAATCTCATGGTCTAAGGAAATGATACTTGACATTAGAAAAGCTTTAGCATACGAACTACATGATCTTGTGCTAGGCTTAGGATTGGGTCTTGTCCATCACATCATTCTCCTAATGATGTGATCCCGTTATCAACGACATCCAATGTCCATGGTCAGGAAACCGTAACCATCTATTGATTAACGAGCTAGTCAACTAGAGGCTTACTAGGGACATGGTGTTGTCTATGTATCCACACATGTATCTGAGTTTCCTATCAATACAATTCTAGCATGGATAATAAACGATTATCATGAACAAGGAAATATAATAATAATCAATTTATTATTGCCTCTAGGGCATATTTCCAACAGTCTCCCACTTGCACTAGAGTCAATAATCTAGTTCACATCGATATGTGATTAACACTCAAGGTCACATCCCCATGTGACTAACACCCAAAGAGTTTACTAGAGTCAATAATCTAGTTCACATTTACCATGTGATTAACACTCGATGAGTTCTGGGTTTGATCATGTTATGCTTGTGAGAGAGGTTATAGTCAACGGGTCTGAACCTTTCAGATCCGTGTGTGCTTTACAAATCTCTATGTCATCTCCTAGATGCAGCTACCACGTTCTATTTGGAGCTATTCCAAATAACTGTTCTACTTGGAGCTATTCTAAATTGTTGCTCCATTATACGTATCCGGTATCTCTACTCAGAGCTATCCGGATAGGTGTTAAGCTTGCATCGACGTAACCCTTTACGACGAACTCTTTTACCACCTCCATAATTGAGAAAATTCCTTAGTCCACTAGTTACTAAGGATAACTTTGACCGCTGTCCTGTGATCCATTCTTGGATCACTCTTGTACCCCTTGACTGACTCATGGTAAAGCACACTTCAGGTGCGGTACACAGCATAGCATACTGTAGAGCCTATGTCTTAAGCATAGGGGACGACCTTCGTTCCTTTCTCTCTATTCTGCCATGGTCGAGCTTTAAGTCTTAACTTCATACCTTACAACTCAGGCAAGAACTCCTTCTTTGACTGATCCATCTTGAACACCTTCAAGATCACGTCAAGGCATGTGCTCATTTGAAAGTACTATTAAGCGTTTTGATCTATCCTTATAGATCTTGATGCTCAATGTTCAAGTAGCTTAATCCAGGTTTTCCATTGAAAACACTTTCCAAATAACCCTATATGCTTTCCAGAAATTCTACGTCATTTCTGATCATTAATATGTCAACAACATATACTCATCAGAAATTCTATAGTGCTCCCACTCACTTCTTTGGAAATACAAGTTTCTCATAAACTTTGTATACACCCAAAATCTTTGATCATCATCAAAGCATACATTCCAACTCCGAGATGCTCACTCCAGTCCTCAGAAGGATTGCTGGAGCTTTGCATACTTATTAGCATATTTCAGGATAGACAAAACCTTCCGGTTGTATCACATACAACCTTTCCTCAAAAATCGTCGAGGAAACAATGTTTTGACATCCTATCTGCAAGATTTCATAAATAATGCAGTAATTGCTAATATAATTCCAACAGACTCTTAGCATCGCTACGAGTGAGAAAGTCTCATCGTAGTCAACTCCTTGAACTTGTCGAAAAACATCTTAACGACAAGTCGAGCTTTCTCAATGGTGACACTTACCATCATTGTCTGTCTTCCTTTCAAAATCCATATGTACCTAACAGCCTTACGACCATCAAGTAGTTCTTCCAAAGTCTACACTTTGTTTTCATACATGGATCCTCTCTCGGGTTTTATGGCCTTGAGCCATTTATCGGAATCCGGGCCCACCATCGCTTCTCCATAGCTCGTAGGTTCATTGTTGTCTAGCAACATGACTTCCAAGACAGGATTACGTACCACTCTGAAGTAGTACGCATCCTTGTCATCCCACGAGGTTTGGTAGTGACTCGATCCGAAGTTTCATGATCACTATCATAAGCTTCCACTTCAGTTGGTGTACGTGCCACAGGAACAACTTCCTGTGCCCTGCTACACACTTGTTGAAGTGACGGTTCAATAACCTCATCAAGTCTCCACCATCCTCCCACTCAACTTTTCGAGAGAAACCTTTCCTCGAAAAAGGACCCGATTCAAGAAACAATCCCTATTGCTTTCGGATCTGAATTAGGAGGTATACCCAACTGTTTTTGGGTGTCCTATGAAGATGCATTTTATCTGCTTTGGGTTCGAGCTTATCAACCTGAAACCTTTTCACATAAGCGTCGCAGCCCCAAACTTTCAAGAAACGGCAACTTAGGTTTCTCCAAACCATAGTTCATACGGTGTCGTCTCAACGAAATTATGTGGTGCCCTATTTAAAGTGAATGTGGTTGTCTCTAATGCCTAACCCATGAACGATAGTGGTAACTCGATAAGAGACATCATGGTATGCACCATATCCAATAGGGTGCAACTATGACGTTTGGACACACCATCACACTATGGTGTTCCAGGCTGTATCAGTTGTGAAACAATTTCCACAATGTCTTAATTCTGTGCCAAACTCGTGATTCAGATATTCATCTCTATGATCATATCATAGATCTTTTATCCTCTTGTCACGACGATCTTTCAACTTCACACTGAAATTACTTGAACCTTTCAATAATTCAGACTCGTGATTCATCAAGTAAATATACTCAACATCTACTCGAATCATCTGTGAAGTAAGAACATAACGATATTCACTGCATGCCTCAGCACTCATTGGACTGCACACATCAAAATGTGTTACTTCCAACAAGTTGCTATCTTGTTCCATCTTACTGAAAACGAGGCTTTTCAGTCATCTTGCCCATGTGGTATGATTTGCATGTCCCAAGTGATTCAAAATCAAGTGAGTCAAAACGGTCCATTTGCATGGAGTTTCTTCATGCATATACACCAATAGACATGGTTCGCATGTCTCAAACTTTTCAAAAACGAGTGAGCCCAAAGATCCATCAATATGGAGCTTCTTCATGCGTTTTATACCGATATGACTTACGTGGCAGTGCCACAAGTAGGTGGTACTATCATTACTATCTTTTGGCATGAACATGTGTATCACTACGATCGAGATTTAATAAACCATTCATTTTAGGTGTAAGACCATTGAAGGTATTATTCAAATAAACAGAGTAACCATTATTCTCCTTAAATGAATAACCGTATTGCGATAGACGTAATCCAATCATGTCTATGCTCAACGCAAACACCAAATAACAATTATTTAGGTTTAACACCAATCTCTTTGGTAGAGGGAGCGTGCGATGCTTGATCATATCAAGCTTGGAAAAACTTCCAACACATATCGTCAGCTCACCTTTAGCTAGTCTCCGTTTATTCCGTAGCCTTTTGTTTCGAGTTACTAACACTTAGCAACCGAACCGGTATCTAATACCCTGGTGCTACTAGGAGTACTAGCAAAGTACACATTAACACAATGTATATCCAATATACTTCTATCGACCTTGCCAGCCTTCTTATCTACCAAGTATCTAGGGTAATTCTGCTCTAGTGGTTGTTCCCCTTATTACAGAAGCACTTAGTCTCGGGTTTGGGTTTTACCTTGGGTTTCTTCACTAGAGCAGCAGCTGATTTGCCGTTTCATGAAGTATCCCTTCTTGCCCTTGCCCTTCTTGAAACTAGTGGTTTCACCAACCATCAACAATTGATGCTCCTTCTTGATTTCTACTTTCGCGGTGTCAAACATCGCGAATACCTCAAGGATCATCATATCTATCCCTGATATGTTATAGTTCATCACGAAGCTCTAACAGCTTGGTGGCAATGACTTTGGAGAACCATCACTGTCTTATCTGGAAGATCAACTCCCACTCGATTCAAATGATTGTTGTACTCAGACAATCTGAGCACAAGCTCAACAATTGAGCTTTTCTCCTTAGTTTGCAGGTTAAGAAAGTCATCGGAGGTCTTATACCTCTTGACATGGGCACGAGCCTGAAATCCCAATTTCAGCCCTCAAAACATCTCATATGTTTCGCGATGTTTCAAAAACGTCTTTGGTGCCTCAACTCTAAACCGTTTAACTGAACTATCACGTAGTTATCAAAACGTGTATGTCAGATGTTCGCAACAACCACAGACAACGTTCGAGGTTCAGCACACTGAGCGGTGCATTAAGGACATAAGCCTTCTATGAAGCAATGAGGACAATCCTCAGTTTACGGACCTAGTCCGCATAATTGCTACTATCAACTTTCAACTAATTTTTCTCTAGGAACATATCTAAACAGTAGAACTATAGCGTGAGCTACGACATAATTTGCAAAAACCTTTTGACTATGTTCAGGATAATTAAGTTCATCTTATGAACTCCCACTCAGATAGACATCCCTCTAGTCATCTAAGTGATTACATGATCCGAGTCAAACTAGGCCGTGTCCGATCATCACGTGAGACGGACTAGTCATCATCGGTGAACATCTTCATGTTGATCGTATCTTCTATACGACTCATGTTCGACCTTTCGGTCTCCGTGTTCCGAGGCCATGTCTGTACATGCTAGGCTCGTCAAGTTAACCCTAAGTGTTTCGCGTGTGTAAATCTGTCTTACACCCGTTGTATGTGAACGTTAGAATCTAACACCCGATCATCACGTGGTGCTTCGAAACACGAACTGTCGCAACGGTGCACAGTTAGGGGAGAACACTTCTTGAAATTGTTGTAAGGGATCATCTTATTTACTACCGTCGTTCTAAGCAAATAAGATGTATAAACATGATAAACATCACATGCAATCAAATAGTGACATGATATGGCCATCATCACTTTGCTCCTTTTGATCTCCATCTTCGGGGCTCCATGATCATCATCGTCACCGGCATGACACCATGATCTCCATCATCATGATCTCCATCATCGTGTCTTCATGAAGTTGCCTCGCCAACTATTACTTCTACTACTATGGCTAACGGTTAGCAATAAAGTAAAGTAATTACATGACGTTTAAGTTGACACGCAGGTCACAAATAAATAAAGACAACTCCTATGGCTCCTGCCGGTTGTCATACTCATCGACATGCAAGTCGTGATTCCTATTACAAGAACATGATCAATCTCATACATCACATATATCATTCATCACATCCTTTTTGGCCATATCACATCACATAGCATACCCTGCAAAAACAAGTTAGACGTCCTCTAATTGTTGTTTGCATGTTTTACGTGGCTGCTATGGGTTTCTAGCAAGAACGTTTCTTACCTACGCATGAACCACAACGTGATATGCCAATTGCTATTTACCCTTCATAAGGACCCTTTTCATCGAATCCGATCCGACTAAAGTGGGAGAGACAGACACCCGCCAGCCACCTTATGCAACTAGTGCATGTTTGTCGGTGGAACCGGTCTCACGTAAGCGTACGTGTAAGGTTGGTCCGGGCCGCTTCATCCCACGATGCCGCCGAATCAAGATAAGACTAGTAACGGCAAGCATATTGAACAATATCGACGCCCACAACTACTTTGTGTTCTACTCGTGCAAAGAATCTACGCAATAGACCTAGCTCATGATGCCACTGTTGGGGAACGTAGCAGAAATTCAAAAATTTTCCTACGTGTCACCAAGATCTATCTATGGAGAGACCAGCAACGAGTGGAAGGAGAGTGCATCTACATACCCTTGTAGATCGCTAAGCGGAAGCGTTCAAGTGAACGGGGTTGATGGAGTCGTACTCGTCGTGATTCAGATCACCGATGATCCTAGTGCCGAACGGACGGCACCTCCGCGTTCAACACACGTACAGCTCGACGATGTCTCCCACGCCTTGATCCAGCAAGGAGAGAGGGAGAGGTTGAGGAAGACTCCATCCAGCAGCAGCACAACGGCGTGGTGGTGATGGAGGAGCGTGGCAATCCTGCAGGGCTTCGCCAAGCACCTACGGGAGAGGAGGAGGTGTCACGGGAGGGAGGGAGGCGCCAAGGGCTCAGGTATGGATGCCCTCCCTCCCCTCCACTATATATAGGGGCAGGGGAGAGGGGGGAGGCGCAGCCTTGCCCCTTCCTCCAAGGAAGGGGTGCGGCTAAGAGGGGGGGAGGAGTCCATCCTCCCCAAGGCACCTCGGAGGTGCCTTCCCCCTTTAGGACTCTCCCCTTTTTCCTATATCTTGGCGCATGGGCCTCTAGGGGCTGGTGCCCTTGGCCCATGTAGGCCAAGGCGCACCCCCTACAGCCCATGTGGCCCCCCGGGGCAGGTGGCCCCACCCGGTGGGCCCCCGGGACCCTTCCGGTGGTCCCGGTACAATACCGATGACCCCGAAACTTGTCCCGATGGCCGAAACAGGACTTCCTATATATAAATCTTTACCTCCGGACCATTCCGGAACTCCTCGTGACGTCCGGGATCTCATCCGGGACTCCGAACAACATTCGGTAACCACATACAAACTTCCTTTATAACCCTAGCGTCATCGAACCTTAAGTGTGTAGACCCTACGGGTTCGGGAGACATGTAGACATGACCGAGATGTTCTCCGGTCAATAACCAACAGCGGGATCTGGATACCCATGTTGGCTCCCACATGTTCCACGATGATCTCATCGGATGAACCACGATGTCAAGGACTCAATCGATCCCGTATACAATTCCCTTTGTCTAGCGGTATGGTACTTGCCCGAGATTCGATCGTCGGTATACCGATACCTTGTTCAATCTCGTTACCGGCAAGTCTCTTTACTCGTTCCGTAACACATCATCCCGTGATCAACCCCTTGGTCACATTGTGCACATTATGATGATGTCCTACCGAGTGGGCCCAGAGATACCTCTCCGTTTACACGGAGTGACAAAATCCCAATCTCGATTCGTGCCAACCCAACAGACACTTTCAGAGATACCCGTAGTGTACCTTTATAGCCACCCAGTTACGTTGTGACGTTTGGCACACCCAAAGCACTCCTACGGTATCCGGGAGTTGCACAATCTCATGGTCTAAGGAAATGATACTTGACATTAGAAAAGCTTTAGCATACGAACTACATGATCTTGTGCTAGGCTTAGGATTGGGTCTTGTCCATCACATCATTCTCCTAATGATGTGATCCCGTTATCAACGACATCCAATGTCCATGGTCAGGAAACCGTAACCATCTATTGATTAACGAGCTAGTCAACTAGAGGCTTACTAGGGACATGGTGTTGTCTATGTATCCACACATGTATCTGAGTTTCCTATCAATACAATTTTAGCATGGATAATAAACGATTATCATGAACAAGGAAATATAATAATAATCAATTTATTATTGCCTCTAGGGCATATTTCCAACACTTGCCTGTGCTACAAGGTGTGAAGTTGAGTCAGACTCAATGCCCGACCACTACAGAAGATAGAGAGAAAATGAAAGATGTTTCCTATGCTTCAGCCATAGGCTCTATCATGTATGCAATGTTGTGTACCAGACCTGATGTGTGCCTTGCTATAAGTCTTGCAGGGAGGTACCAAAGTAATCCAGGAGTGGATCACTGGACAGAGGTCGAGAACATCCTGAAATACCTGAAAAGGACTAAGGATATGTTTCTCATTTATGGAGGTGACAAAGAGCTAATCGTAAATGGTTACGTTGATGCAAGCTTTGACACTGATCCGGACGATTCTAAATCGCAAACCTGATACGTGTTTACATTAAACGGTGGAGCTGTCAGTTGGTGCAGTTCTAAACAAAGCGTCGTGGCGGGATCTACATGTGAAGCGGAATACATAGCTGCTTCGGAAGCAGCAAATGAAGGAGTCTGGATGAAGGAGTTCATATCCGATCTAGGTGTCATACCTAGTGCATCGGGTCCAATGAAAATCTTTTGTGACAATACTGGTGCAATTGCCTTGGCAAAGGAATCCAGATTTCACAAGAGAACCAAGCACATCAAGAGACGCTTCAATTCCATCCGGGATCTAGTCCAAGTGGGAGACATAGAGATTTGCAAGATACATACGGATCTGAACGTAGCAGACCCGTTGACTAAGCCTCTTCCACGAGCAAAACATGATCAGCACCAAGGATCCATGGGTGTTAGAATCATTACTGTGTAATCTAGATTATTGACTCTAGTGCAAGTGGGAGACTGAAGGAAATATGCCCTAGAGGCAATAATAAAGTTATTATTTATTTCCTCATATCATGATAAATGTTTATTATTCATGCTAGAATTGTATTAACCGGAAACATAATACATGTGTGAATACATAGACAAATAGAGTGTCACTAGTATGCCTCTACTTGACTAGCTCGTTAATCAAAGATGGTTATGTTTCCTAACCATGGACAAAGAGTTGTTATTTGATTAACGGGATCACATCATTAGATGAATGATCTGATTGACATGACCCATTCCATTAGCTTAGCACCTGATCGTTTAGTATGTTGCTATTGCTTTCTTCATGACTTATACATGTTACTATGACTATGAGATTATGCAACTCCCGTTTGCCGGAGGAACACTTTGTGTGCTACCAAACGTCACAACGTAATTGGGTGATTATAAAGGTGCTCTACAGGTGTCTCCAAAGGTACATGTTGGGTTGGCGTATTTCGAGATTAGGATTTGTCACTCCGATTGTCGGAGAGGTATCTCTGGGCCCTCTCGGTAATGCACATCACATAAGCCTTGCAAGCATTGCAACTAATGAGTTAGTTGTGAGATGATGTATTACAGAACGAGTAAAGAGACTTGCCGGTAACGAGATTGAACTAGGTATTGAGATACCGACGATCGAATCTCGGCAAGTAACATACCGATGACAAAGGGAACAACGTATGTTGTTATGCGGTCTGACCGATAAAAGATCTTCGTAGAATATGTAGGAGCCAATATGAGCATCCAGGTTCTGCTATTGGTTATTGACCGGAGACGTGTCTCGGTCATGTCTACATTGTTCTCGAACCCGTAGGGTCCGCACGCTTAAGGTTTCAATGACAGTTATATTATGAGTTTATGCATTTTGATGTACCGAAGTTTGTTCGGAGTCCCGGATGTGATCACGGACATGACGAGGAGTCTCGAAATGGTCGAGACATAAAGATTGATATATTGGAAGCCTATATTTGGATATCGGAAGTGTTCCAGGTGAAATCGGGATTTTATCGGAGTACCGGGAGGTTACCGGAACCCCCCGGGAGGTAAATGGGCCTTAATGGGCTTTAGTGGAAGATAGGAGAGGTGGCCAGGGCTGGGCCGCGCGCCCCTCCCCCCTAGTCCGAATAGGACAAGGAGAGGGGGCGGCGCCCCCCCCCCCTTCCTTCTCTCTCTCCTCTTTCCCCCTTCCCGAATCCTATTCCAACTAGGAAAGGGGGGGAATCCTACTCCCGGTGGGAGTAGGACTCCTCCTGGCGCCCTCCTCCTGGCCGATCGCACCCCCCCTTTGGTCCTTTATATACGGGGGCAGGGGGCACCCCTAGACACACAAGTTGATCCACGTGATCATATTCTTAGCCGTGTGTGGTGCCCCCTTCCACCATAGTCCTCGATAATATTGTAGCGGTGCTTAGGCGAAGCCCTGCGACGGTAGTACATCAAGATCGTCACCACGCCGTCGTGCTGATGGAACTCTTCCCCGACACTTTGCTGGATCGGAGTCCGGGGATCGTCATCGAGCTGAATGTGTGCTAGAACTCAGAGGTGCCGTAGTTTCGGTGCTTGATCGGTCGGGCCGTGAAGACGTATGACTACATCAACCATGTTGTGGTAACGCTTCCGTTGTCGGTCTACAAGGGTACATAGATCACACTCTCCCCTCTCGTAGCTATGCATCACCATGATCTTGCGTGTGAATAGGAATTTTTTTGAAATTACTACGTTCCCCAACATCTAACACCCATGGAGCCTTGGTGCTGATCATGTTTTGCTCGTGGAAGAGGCTTAGTCAATGGGTCTGCAACATTCAGATCCGTATGTATCTTGCAAATTTCTATGTCTCCCACCTAGACTAGATCCCGGATGGAATTGAAGCGTCTCTTGATGTGCTTGGTTCTCTTGTGAAATCTGGATTCCTTCGCCAAGGCAATTGCACCAGTATCGTCACAAAAGATTTTCATTGGACCCGATGCACTAAGTATGAAACCTAGATTGGATATGAACTCCTTCATCGAGACTCCTTCATTTGCTGCTTCCGAAGCAGCTATGTACTCCGCTTCACACGTAGATCCCGCCACGACGCTTTGTTTAGAACTGCACCAATTGTTATGTTTTTGTTCTAGTGCTTTATTTATTGCAAATTTTTGCTACTGTGGTGACCTTGTTCTTGAGCTTGCATGTCAAATTTATATGGTCCAAAGTAGTTTTGATGCATGATATAGCCTCTAGGCACTTGCAGGAGTGGTTGCTATAAATCTTATTGAGTTTGGTTCACTTTTATTTTGAGTCACTAAAAATTTCAGAAATTTTCAGAGGAAGAAAATGATGAGGAGATTGTTGAGAGGCTCCTCGAGTCGGGGTTCAAAGGAAAAAGAAAATGATGAGAAGGAAAAGCCCAAGTATAATCTTCCTCGAGCCGCGGAGATTTGGCCGTGTGAATGGCCATGTGATGCATTCTTACAAGCAGCCAAAATTTAAGATGATTTATATTATTTGGCTGGGAACGCAGGCATCACCGACTTCCTCCTCGACCAGTGTGATCAGTATCTCCTACTCACTAATACTTTCATGCAAATTTTTCATTTTCATGCTAGGAGATCACCACCCATGGTAGATTTTCACTTATATGATGGGTACAAAGAAATGACGCTTTATGACTTTTGTGAGGTTTGAAAATTACCTTATGAAGGTAGCGTCGAGGAACCACATCCTAGTGATGTGGAAAGTTTTATTCATGAAGTTACCGTAGGGGAAAACAGAGGAGTGTCGGGAGCAAGAGTGGCTAGTATACATTTCCCTGTTTTGCGCTATTACTCATTATTCGCTGGGAGATGTTTAATTGGTTGTGGAGAGAGTGGAGGCCTTAGTGCCCCTGACCTCGCCATTTTGCGCCACACTTTACATAGAGATAGAACTTACAGTTTGGGCGCTATGGTCGCTAAACGGTTGAGTTTAAACCATACAAAGGGTCCTGTTTTCGGAGGCATCTTTGCCTCCCGCCTTGCTAAACACTTTCAGATACCCATTAGGCACTATGAAAAAGAGGAGAAATTGCTACCCACTATACATTTAGATTATGACAGCATGGTAGCACATAAGTTTATTGGCCATGATGAGGAAAAGAGACTTATTTATAACATGGTATTTAGCGAGGTCACCTTTCAGATTATTACCTTGCCTGCACCTATTTTGTTTGATATTCATTCAGGCAGGTACTTCATTTTTCCCGCGGACATTCATGCATACTGGGAGGGGACACAATTCCCACCTCCTGAGCCAGAGCCATTGCCTGATCCCTATCAGGAGTCTATTTATTAGTGGGATCCACAGGAGCTCGCTAACCAGTGGAACCCCCAGGATCCTCCTCAGTACACTGGAGAGGGCTACTTTGATCCATGGGTGTAGACCAACTTAGGCCAAAAGTCTAAGGTTGGGGGAGTACGTATTTCTCACTGACATTACATTCATGTTCACACTCTCATTTTAGTTGTCGGTGCTCATACTTTTTCATTGTATTATCCATGTTATTTTATTTCTTTTTCTCTCTTTCTTCTTGTGTGTTTGAAAAACCTTAAGAAAAACCAAAAAAATTAGTTGTAGTTAGTTTACTTTCTATGCATGCTTAGTAGTAGTATTAATAGAAAACCCAAAAAGATTTCTCGTTCTTCTTTTGTTTGTTGGGAGTTTTCCCATGTAAATAGTTTTTCTCGTTCTTGTTTCTCTTTCTTCAGAAAAACAAAAACTCCAAAAATATTTCAGTGTGTTTCTTTGAAATTATTTTCTTTTCTTTGGGGGTCGAGAGGAGAAAACCACGATGAAAATGTTGAGTGGCTCTCATATGCATTATTGTTGATCTAACAAAGAGCCCATATTACCTTGTCTTTTCCTTTGAATAAATGATTGCAGATTCCAGCTTAATCCAATGCACGTGCACTATTATTATTATCCACGCCGTTCGGTCATGCAAGTGAAAGGAAATAATGACGATATATGATGAAACGATTAAGATGAGGAAAAGCTGGTATGAACTCGACCTATCTTGTTTTTGTAAATATGATTAGTTCATTATTCCTGATTCAACCTATTATGAATGAAACATGTTTGCAATGACAATTGGAGATTATAGTTATTCATGCCATGCTTAATTAGCTAGGAGTTTATAATGGTTTATCTTGCGTGCCGACATGGAAAATTAAAATGGTTGTGATGTAGTATGATAGGATGGTATCCTCCTTTGAATGATTCAAGTGGCTTGACTTGGCACATGTTCACACATGTAGTTGAAACAAAATCAACATAGCCTCTACGATATTTATGTTCATGGTGATTTATATCCTACTCATGCTTGCACTCAATGTTGGTTAATCTCAATGCATGTTTATGACTGTTGTCGCTCTCTAGTTGGTCGCTTCCTAGTCTCTTTCTAGCCTTCACTTGTACTAAGCGGGAATACTGCTTGTGCATCCACTTCCATAAACTCCAAAGTTGTTCCATATGAGTCCACCATACCTACTTATATGCGGTATTTACCTGCCGTTCCAAGTAAATTTCCAAGTGCCAAACTGTAAACCTTCAAATGATAATCTGTTTTGTATGCTCGAATCGCTCATGTACCAACTTGGGTTGTCAATATCTTCCATGCTAGGTGGGTTATTCTCACGATGAGTGGACTCCGCTCATCATTCACGAGAAAATGGCTGGTAATAGGGATGCTCGGTCCCATGCTCAAATCAAATCAAAATAATTGCAAACAAAACTCCCCTAGGACTGTTGTTAGTTGGATGGTACCCGTTGTTCCAGACCAGCCGTGGAGTGTGCTTGTTGGTGGTGGGGGAGTATAAACTTTACCATTCTGTTTGGGAACCGCCTATAATGTATGTAGCATGGAAGATATCAAGATCTCTTGGTTGTTATGTTGACACTGAAAGCATGCCGCTCAAAATATTATTTATCTCTATTTCAAAACTCGAGCTCTAGCACCTCTGCAAATCTCCGCTTCCCTCTACGAAGGGCCTATCTATTTACTTTTATTGCTAAGTCATCATCCTCTTACAAAAAGCACCAGTTAGAGAGCACCACTGTCATTTGTATGCATTGTTATTAATTTATATTGAGTATGACTGTGACTGGATCTCTTTTACCATGAATTACAATGTCTAGTCAGTCCTTGATCTTCAGGGGTGCTCTGCATTTATGTTTTGCGGTCTTAGAAAGGGCTAGCGAGATACCATCTTGTTATATCATATCATGATTGTTTTGAGAAAGTGTTGTCATCCGAGATTTATTATTATTGCTCGCTAGTTGATTATGACATTGATATGAGTAAATGTGAGACCTAAAAGTTATTATGAATATGGCTAGTTCATGATCTTTGTTGAAAACTTAAATGATGGCTTTACATATTTGCAACAACCCCATTGATATGAGTAAATGTGAGACCTAAAAGTGATGGATTGGATGAGATTTACCATGTAATCAAGTTAGTTTTGTTAGGGTTTGATCCCTAGTATCCACTATGTTCTAAGATTGATGTTGCTATGACTTTGCTATGCTTAATGCTTGTCAGTAGGGCCTGAGTGCCATGATTTCAGATCTGAACGTATTATGTTTTCATGAATATATTTCTGTTCTTGATCCTATCTTGCAAGTTATAGTCACCTACTACGTGCTATGATCCGGCAACCCCGGAGTGACAATAGTCGAGACCACTCCCGGTGATGATCGTAGTTTGAGGGGTTCATGTATTCACTAAGTGCTAATGCTTTGGTCCGGTACTCTATTAAAAGGAGGCCTTGATATCCCTTAGTTTCCAATAGGACCCCACTGCCACGGGAGGGTAGGACAAAAGATGTCATGCAAGTTCTTTTCCATAAGCGCGTATGACTATATTCAGAATACATGCCTACATTATATTGATGAACTGGAGCTAGTTCTGTGTCACCCTATGTTATAACCGTTGCATGATGAATGCCATCCGACATAATTATCCATCATTGATCCATTGCCTACGAGCTTTTCACATATTGATCTTTGCTTAGTTACTTTTCCGTTGCCACTCTTACGATTGCTAAAATACTGCTACTGTTACTTTTGCCACCGTTACCGCTACTTCCATACTACTTTGCTACTAAATACTTTGTTGCAGATATTAAGTCTTTCAGGTGTGGTTGAATTGACAACTCAGCTGCTAATACTTGAGAATATTCTTTGGCTCCCCTTGTGTCGAATCAATAAATTTGGGTTGAATACACTACCCTCGAAAACTGTTGCGATTCCCAATACTTGTGGGTTATCAGTAGACATGGCAAACACGTACTTGTCGAAGGTGTAGCGCGTGCTAGGATGAAATGTCCCAGTCCAAGCCCGAGTGACGACACCAGTGACGGGTGCAACCACCGCCGGCGGAGCCGAGGGGGAGACCGACGAGGAGGAGGTCGACCCGGTCTCCGATGACTCCGAGGGGTCCGTGACGAGAACACACGAGGGGGCACCCGAGGGGGCGTCGGAGGCCGCGGCGAAGGGAGCACTCTCGGGGGTACCCGAGGGGGCGCCCAAGGCCGAGTCGGTGGGGGCACCCGATGGGGCGGCCTCACCCGAATGGGCGCCAGAGGCCGCGGCGGCGGTGGCACCTGACGGGGCAGCCACACCCGAAGCACCACGGGTGGGGGCAGCCGGCACACGGTGGGAGGGGGCGGCCGATGCGGGGAGCGCGGGCAGGGCCAGGCGCAGGGCTCGGCTCAGCGAAGGGTGCGGCTCGCCGTAGGTGGTGGCAGGGGCGAGCCGCGCCGTAGGAAGCGCCGAGGGGGATGGTACCGACTGAAACGGGAACACCAACTCATCAAAGTACACGTGTTGCGATGTATAAACACGGTGGGACACTGGATCATAGCACCGGTAACCTTTGGTGTTGGGAGGGTAACCAAGAAAGGTGCAAGGAACCGACCGGGGGGCGAGAGTTTGTGAGGAGTGGTGGACGCGGTGCTAGGATAACAGAGACACCCAAAAATGCGACGACCATCATAAGATGGAGCCACACCAAAGAGGAATTGGTGAGGAGCATAGTTCCAGCGAGGACGACACGACCGGATGTTAACGAGGAGACTGGTCGTGGCAAGAGCATCCGGCCAGAACCGAGGAGGCACGTTGGAGTGGAAGAGCAACGTGCAGACTCAGTCGTTAAGAGTGCGAATGACGCGCTCGGCGCGACCATTTTGATGGGACGTGTAAGGACAAGTGAGGCAAAAAATGGTGCCATGAGAAGCGAGAAGGTTACGGACAACAACGTTGTCAAACTCTTTTCCGTTGTCAGTTTGTAGGGCAAGGATGGGACGACCAAACTATGTGGTGACCTAGGAGTAAAAAGCGATGAGTGTGGCAAGAGCGTCAGACTTGCGATGGAGAGGAAATGTCCACACATAATGGGAAATATCATCCAATATCACCAAATAGTATAGATAACCCGTGTTGCTTGCAACCGGGGACATCCAAACATCACTATGCAATAACTGAAACAGAAAAGTGGAAATGTGTGTAGACTCGCTAAAGGGAAGACGAATGTGCTTGCCGAGACGGCAAGCCTCAGAACTGTGGTTGTCAACCTTATTACATGAGAATGAAAAACTCTGAAGAATTTGACGCAAAACTGCGGAGTTGAGGTGACCGAGCCGGGCATGCGAAAGGTCGACGCTAGCGGCAACGGCGGGTAGACGGGTGGCGGTGGCGGCGAAAGGATGCACCGGGTAGAGCTTGTCGTGGCTATCACATCGGTGGAGTACCATCCGTGTACGGGCATCCTTCACAGAAAAGCCAACATCGTCAAATTCAATAGAAATAGGATTCTCACGAGCAAGGCGACGGACAGAAACAAGGTTGGTGACTAAGTCAGGAGAGACGAGAACATTCGACATGTTAATAGGAGTAGAGGTGGAAGGAAACGACATATGACTGACATGTGTAATGGGTAAAGAGGAACTGTTACCAACGGTGATGCGAGTGGGAGTATGAACGAGAGTGGAAAACATGAGGTTACCGGGATGAGCTGTCATGTGAGCAGTGGCGCCCGAGTCCATGTACCAGTCACCGCCGCCACCATAGTTGCTAGGTGATGGAGCCGAGTGCAGGGCGGCGAGAAGGGCAGGATCCTACGACGGCGGCACCTGGGGCGGGTAGAACCCACCATAAGGAGGCGCGAGGGCAGGGCCATAGCCGCCCGTGGCCGGCGATGCAGGGAGGGCCGGGTAGCGGGCGGCGCCGGGCGTGGCGAGGTACGCTTGATGGCTCGCCGGACGGGGCCCAAGGATGCCCGGGGCGGGAGGCCGAGGAACCGGCATCGAGTATGCGTGAACGACACCCGTCCATGGGTTGGTACTGTAGGTCCACGGTGGGGTGTCCTGCTGCTGACGAGGGGCCTCCTCGTTTGCCTACTGCTGCTGCTTGCGCCCACCCCCGCGCGCCGCCACCCTGCAGCTGCTGCTGGGGGTAGCGGGAGGGGCGAGGGGCACGGACGGGAGGGGAAGAACCTCGTGGGCGCGGGGCGGCTGCTGCTGCCGGGACGCAGACGGGGTGGTTGGCGGCGGTGCGCCACGAGAGGTGCCGGCGGCGAGGGCGTGGTGCTGCACACGCTTCTTCACCCCTTTCATCCGGCGCTCCTCCAACCGCAAGTACGCCACGAACTTGGAAAAGGAGGGCTCCGACATCAAGGTGAGGTTGGAGGCGGCGTTGCCGAAGTCCTCGTTGAGGCCGGCGGTAAGTGCTGAGGAGGAGGTCGTCATCAAACTTGGCGCCAATGCCATGGAGTTCATCCGCCAATGTCTTCAGGCGGCGACAATAGTCATTGATGGACTGTTCATCCTGATGACAGTCAAAAAATTCCTGCTGCAGAAAAACGCAGCGCTGAAGCTTGTTGTCGGTGAAGAGGCCGTTGAGCTTGACCCACACAGCGCGGGCGTCATCACCATCGCTCACGACCGTGTGAAACAGGTCCTTGGAGATGGTGGTGAAGAACCATCGAATGAGCGTAGCGTCGATCGCGGTCCACTCGGAGTCGCCCACCATGGCGTGAGAATCGACGGTGCCGTCAACATGATCCACGAGATTGTTCTCGTGGAAGAGGAGCGAAAATACGTCTTCCACACGAAGTACGTGGAGTCGATGGCATCGAGGACGACGGGGGCGTTTTTGTGGATGTTGATGTCGCGGATGCCAGCGGGGTCCGGCCCGGCGAAGGGGTTGGAGTAGGTGGAGGCGTTGGAGGACATGGCGACAACGCGGTGACGAGGAGGAGTGGCGACGGCTAGGGTTGGAGAGGGATGGCGCGGCGCGGCGACTGTGAGAGGGGCGGTGCGGCGGCGGGGAGGGGGGCAGCGGCGCGGGGAGGGGATAGCGGCGGTGGCAACAGATGGCGGCGGCGGTTAGGGTAGGCGGAAGTGATTAGGAGAGAATCGTGAGGGTATATGATACCATGTAGAAGGGATTGTGTGCATCGATATTCTCATTGATCGTGCACTAGCCACATATATAGATGCAAGAGGTGTGACCGGTGTCTTATCTCCCAAGATACATATAAATATAAAGGAAGAGACACTACAGGTGTGGCATACAAAATCCGGACCTACATACGTATACACACGTTCAACAGGAAACGCACACAAAAAACGAGACTAACCCGGACTAGACTAGCCTGTTGTCATTTTTTTATTTTAATAAAAGAAAAAAACTCCATGAGCACCAAGCGTCTGAGTCAAGACTCAAACCCTGGTGGGCTAGCTGCAAACTACCGCGCCTTGCCAACCAAGCTACGCTCTATTCTCACGGAAAGCACACAAAATAACCCAGAAAAGATAAGAGGATTACACACAAGAAAGGAGAACCGGAGTGGTGGGCGAGGGCAGAGGGAGAGTGATGGGAGGTGAGACGAAAAAAGCCGAATAAAAATAAATCAGACGAAATTAAACCGTGAAGGGAAGCTACGTAATGAGACATTACCAGCAGAGATAAACGGTCCATGACCACCCGGCGATCCACGTCGAGAGGCAAATTCAATTCAGAATCTGCCAACAACTCAACACAACAGGCGCCGCTCTCATCAATCAATCAACCCCGTTCGTCGTCTTACCGCCGTTTCCTTCCACAATCTGATCGGTGGTCCACAGCCGATCAGCGATCCCGATGACTCATCGCGCATCGGCATCTCCGTCCCCGCTGGCCGCAGCTGCCATAATTTCAAAAGTGCGCGCCTAGCTGGCGGCGCCGTGGCACGGCTCCAACGGCTATGCCGCCGACCGTTCACGGTCTCACGCTCCAGGGCCCCACACCCGCGCTCCCCCGCGGACGCGGTGATCCGGTGGCGACCCCCTACAAGTACACCCGCTCCGTGGCCTGGTTGAAAGCCACGTCACCCCCTCCGCCCCCAAATTCCACGGGCTCGCGCTCCAATCATTGCGACGCGCGCCGCTCCGCTCCCCTCCCCGCGACTCCGACCCAGATTGGCCGCTCCTCCCCCTCCTCCTCCGGTAAGCGGCGGCCCGCCGATCCCTCCCCCGGTTCGTCTCTCGCTGCGGTTTGAGCCGATCTGTTCCGGGCCGTTTCGTGGCTCTCGCGTGCGTTGCCTGCTCGTGATCTGCTGGTTCAGTTCGATCCGCGGTAGGGTTGGCGGATGTCGGGGTCGATTTTTGGGGGGCTTGGAGTCTGGGCGAGTGGTGATTTTGGATTGTCTCGGCGGATTGTGCAGAGAAAGCAGGCGGGTGGCGGGGTTTTGCCCGTTCTGTCAAGCGAGGCGACGAGTGGTTCGAGATTTCTAGTGGGAGTTCGCGGTATTGTTCTCGATTGGTATTCGTGTGTGCAAATAGACGCGTACTTTTGTAGAACCACATGGTAGGGGGCGGCGATCTGTAAGAAGTCGAGCTACTTGGTATGGCACGGGTTTCTTGGGGAGAGAGCTTGAGTCTGGACAGACTTGCTTTGTGGTTCATGCGAGTCTGATATGTTAGTTGCAGCCTGCAGAAACAATGCTCACAAACCGAGAGGCCGGGGGAATTGATGGTTTTAGTGGGGAGTTCTGCTTCTGATCTTTAGATGTCCATGGAAAGAAGAACCGGGTTAACGAAAGTGCAAGCAACTTAACTCTGGGTGCAAGTAGTCTTCACCTGCAAGCATAGTACCTTGTGCTTAGTTCAATCGAAACGCCACACAGTCAGCTGCACTGATTACCTACCAGTTTTATGATTTAATCGCTTCCTAAACAATGCAAAGATGGCTAATATGATCTGTGCGCTCTTGCCATTATGCTTGTTACTGCATTGGAGCCTGAAGCTAATTGCTATGTTGGTTCCCCTTTCCTCAATCACTGATCGTGATGGCGGCGTAAAGTTTGAGAAATAACCCTAGGGTTTGGGTCCTATGTATGTGGGATTAGACAGCTAAACTGCCAATGGCATGAATTAGACAGCTAAACTGCTAATGGCATGATGTGCATCACCAGTCAGGCACTATTTAGTTAGGAAGTCATTTAAATCAAAGAAGGCACATGTGAATGTGATGCTATGATCAATGTCTAGCCATTCGTGCATACAATCCAAGTCCTACAGAATTATTTTGGCAGTGCAATTTGTTCTTTAGATTGTCGTCAAGCCGCAACAGTAGATACTTGATTTTCAAAGGTCATCTGGAGAAAAAAACTGTATCTAAATAAGTGAAAACAGAATGTTTTATTAAGATAGAAACATGTGTGGTTAAAAACAATGCTCTTTTAGGAATGGATATTACAGTATGGATGCTTAAATCAAACTAGCCATGTTTTGTGGAAAGTGGAAAACAACGTCTGTGTGGTCAAACCCAATACTTGTAGGTTGAAAATATTAACTTTGCTAGTCACCACATGTAACAAAAGTAACAGACAACAGGCAAACATACAAAGAGAGCTATTGAAAATTTTCTCCCAAAAATCTTAGAAGAAAAATACCCCTCTCGTTTGAATGTAGATTCCACCCACTCGTACCTTTCAGCCTTTCGGCATTTATTTGTATGCCTTAGAATTTGAGAAATGTTTGCAGAAGCCATGTGTGAAATTAAGCATAATAATTGTTGCTCATAATATCTTCCATATGAAATTTGAAAATTGTAAGTATAGTCTCTTGGGCTTCAGACATATTATAAAGTAACTCATTCTAATACGCTTGCTTTTGATCTCTTGGCATCGTTTGCCAACCATGACACTAACTGCTGTTTCCTGTAGGCTGCATCTGTTATCAGAAATTTATCACTATTGTGGAAGAACATCTGCTCACTAAAGTTGCTTGCGAAGCCAGAACAAAGCTATTTGCCATCTTGCTTCCATGGTGATTATTACAGTTCATTTTTCATGGCAAATGTTTTGATGTTCATGACAACATTCTGCTAGGAAGATGTGCTGTTAACATGATTTTAATGTGGAATGTTCATGTTTATGAAGGCAACCAACGAAAACCTCCCACCAAATGTCATCAGGCAATTGGCTAAAGAATTGAAGAATCTTGACCAGTCACCTCCAGAAGGGATTAGAGTGATTGTGAATGACGATGACTTCACAAGTATTTGTGCAGATATAGATGGCCCTGGTAATGTTACAATTAATAGGTTTTGATGGCTTATAAACACTAAAATGGCTTATAAACACTAAAAAAATCAAGATGTTTCCCTCTTTTGTTATAATTTTTCCATGTGTTTTTCATATGCTGCTAGTGTTCATAACTGAATACTGAAAAATTTGTTCATTTTGTAAAGAATTATGTCATAATCTGAATTTGTAATTTTTTTACTTCTTCATTATACTGTTTAATGGAAAATGGATATTGGAGATGATGCAGGCGGGACTCCGTATGAGAATGGGGTTTTCCGGATGAAGCTAGTCTTGTCCCGTGACTTCCCTCAATCCCCACCGAAAGGTCTGGCTATCTTTTGCGCGCCATTTATTTTTTCTGCTCAAGTGCTCATGAAATGAAAGCCTGAGAAGATGCATCAACTTGATTATTTCTTGGTAAATATTTAACTTGTCCTTCACTTTTTAGGATTTTTTGTGACCAAAATATTCCATCCAAACATATCAAGCAGTGGTGAGATCTGCGTTAACACGTTGAAAAAGGATTGGAATCCTACTCATGGATTAAGGCATGTTCTACTGGTAAGTACATACTACAACAATGTTTGGCCCTAGTTTTGCTAGGGGTAATACATACATCAACTGTAATTATCGATTAATAACTGTCGGTTTCTTTTTAACATTCTAAAAGGTGGTGAGATGCCTACTGATTGAACCATTCCCAGAATCTGCGCTCAATGAGCAGGCTGGAAAGATGTTACTTGAGAACTATGCAGACTATGCTCGGCATGCAAGGTTACCTTTTGACTTTTTATCGAGCATCAGTGTATCACTTTGTCAATATAGACTAGGGACACCTAGCAGACATCTCTATCTGCCTTCACTTTATATGGGGGGTCCCTTTTTGAGTTTTTCTTTCTGCTTGGTCAAAATTTAGAGTATTGTGCCTGTCTAGGTGACTATGGATGTGATGTTTTTTCTTCTTATGCCATTGCTATAGCTTTTTAAAAATCAGAACACTTATTAACTGTCTACACTGCACTATATGCAGGTTATACACCAGCATTCATGCCCTCAAACCTAAGACTAAGCCCAAGAGTGGCACTATCTCCGAGTCGACTTCTGTAAACGTGGATCAGTCAAGCACAACAAATCTATGCGAAATTGCACCATCGGCTCCCATGGCTTTATGTGCTACTGCTGCTACCAAAGTGCCAGGCTCAAACTCGCTGGATCAGAATGCTCCCGCTGAGCCCACTGTTGGACCATCTACGGCATTGCCCAAGAAGGAAGGACCTGTTGCTACAAAAGGCCCAGCTGATAAGAAGAAGATGGACGCCAGGAAGAAGAGCTTGAAGAGATTATAAGCAAAATGTTGGGGAATCGGAGGTGCCAGATGTAGCACAGATGAATGAATATTGGGCTCCAGGTGACATGAGAGGCAGGTGCCAGATGTAGCAGACGAGTGAATATTGGGCTACAGGTGACATGAGAGGCATCGGGTAAACTGTTTTGTCACCTGCAGAAATTATGTCGAAAGAATGTGAATTGTATATCTTTGCATCAACACTTGTGTAATGACAATTCTCCCAAAGAAGGCTTGCCTTCTCTATTCAATTAATTCATTCTCTTGAGAAAACTTCTACTTGTTTTTACTGTATTTGAGCTCATTTGCAACATTTTTTTTGAGGGAATCCTTTGCAACTAACTATCAGATGATAATCTATATTGACAGATGAGAAGTTCTTTTTTGGGGGCAAGTTTACGGATGAGAAGTTGATGCCGTATTGTGTTTCTGGGAGAACAGAGCGGCGTTTCTCCACCCGAGATCCTTTGCTCCCTGTGTATGAACAATGAATCCGAAACAAATGGTAAAAAATAAAAATAAAGTCTGAATTTGTTTTACACTAAAAATATGATGATAATTTCTAGGAGCTTGTAAATTTTTGTGCCGAGATGACTTCGGGGGAGCTCTGATTTTGCTTTTCAGCGACTTCTCGGCATGATTTTTTGCAAACTACAGAAAATTTCATCATCTTTAGTGTAAAAAAGCCATTGAATTTACTGTTCATCTGGGAGCAGATGAGCTCGAGATCAGCTCCTGGATCCTTCTTAGGGCTTCCTGACTCATCATTGAACTACTGGACAAAGCATGGTAGGGTCAAATGTCCATCTGATGGAATCTGTCAGGGAAGTTTTTTGTTGAATTCTTGGCCCACTTGTGCTCGTCAGTTCTTCAGGATAATAATATGACCTCATCAGATAACCATCATCAGCCGGCATATTTCTGCATTGCTCTTGTCTAGACTCTAGACTGCATCATAGCAAAGATATTCAGGTCCCGCCTGGGTACTGTGGCTGCTACACTGCTCAAATTGAAAACTCAAAGCTGTCTCTTTTTAATAGTGTGGCACTGTAGTTCGCTTCGTGCATCGAAGAATTTCACCTTATTTTTGTGTTTTTTTTCAAAAGGTCCTTGGTGGTGTCAAAGTTTTCTCCTCCTGCATCCACCGGCGACACACTATGAGTTCAATGCCGTCTTCGGGCTTCTGCCTCGACGGAGCAATCTTTTTTAAATCTATAAAACACCAACGGCCACGATATATGAAGCAAATTGTGGCTCTGGAAAAGAATGATAACTTCTCATCTGGCCAAAGATTTCATATAATCTTTACTACTAGAGGCTCCTTTTAATAGTGTGGCACTGTAGTTCGCTTCGTGCATCGAAGAATTTCACCTTATTTTTGTGTTTTTTTTCAAAAGGTCCTTGGTGGTGTCAAAGTTTTCTCCTCCTGCATCCACCGGCGACACACTATGAGTTCAATGCCGTCTTCGGGCTTCTGCCTCGACGGAGCAATCTTTTTTAAATCTATAAAACGCCAATAGCCACGATATGTGAAGCAAATTGTGGCTCTGGAAAAGAACGATAACTTCTCATCTGGCCAATGATTTCATATAATCTTTACTACTAGAGGCTCCTCTTTGGGCGGAAAAGAATTCTATGAGACCAGGTCTCACGCGAGACCCATCCTGATGAATGACACGTGACATTTACAAATCACAAAGCATCCCCCATCCCCCACTTAAAATCGGGGAGGGGGGGAGGAGATTAGATGCTTTGTGATTTGTGAATGTCACGTGTCATCCATCAGGATGGGTCTCACCTGCTAATCGCGAGACCTGGTCTCATATAATTTTTTTCCTCTTCGGGCTGGTATAACATCTCGAGCTAGTAAATCTCATAAAAGAAACAATTCATTTCCCCAAAAAATCGCCTTTCTAGAGGGGTCAAAGTAGCAGTTCACTTTGACTTGAAACACGTTTCTTGGTAAGGCATAGTGACAATAGTAGATTTCTACTGGGGGAATTTGAGGATTTGCCACACTTTTCCTTACATTTTGAGGATTTGCCCTCTTTTTTATTGGCATTGATGATTCTCAAATCCTCAAGTTTTTGGCAAAGTTGTGGAAAATCATCAGTGTCAATAAAAATAAGAGCAAATCCTCAAAGTGCGGGCAAACGTGTGGCAAATCCTCAAAGTACACAGCCAGGCTTCCTGCCGACCAAACTCGTTCTTTAAGCGAAGGAAGAATGGAAAAGTGAGGAAACAGAGGAAAAGATAGGGAATAATAATATGGGAAAAGGAGAGACGATACATGGACAGCTTTGATGCGGTAGCGCTGTGTGGTATTCGCGTTAGAAAGACCCAAGCTGAACTCAATGATAGTTGACGGACGGGAATTGTAACTTTTCTGTGGAAAGATTAAACAAAGGTTATCTGGATCTGACCCAAGGAACATTTCCGACTCCAATCTCTCTATCTCACACACACACACATACACTCTGGATCGGTCTAGCTCTAAAGTAAATATAAACCTCGGCCAGTAACTAATCCTTCCACCGCCCATGCATGTGCACCAATCAACACAAAGTTCTCGGGCAATATTAGCCTGAAGACGCGAAGCGCATGTGAGATACTGATGTTACCAGTCAATCACAGCTTATAGCCTTCCCCATCTTGACCTAATCAATGCGTTTCCAGATCGTGTGATCATTTGATTGGCGGGGCCGTTCGTACTAGGATAAGGATCGCCTACTTGTCTCACTTCAAGTGCACATTGTTTACATGACATCAGGTTGTTTTTATATGATCCGAATATCTTTCGCTGGGCAGAGACGGCGACATGGCACGGAAGTCTCTGGAAACATTGTTTTGTTAGGTTCTTGACGCCGGGAAAGATGAAAGCAACCGCTGCTTGACGGCCAAGGCACAGTTCATGAGTGCTACTGGCACTATCGACCATGTTGCTTTACCAAGTCCTGAAGTAGCCTGATAAGGCCTTGCAGGATGTTTAAAGAGGTTTCAGTAAAATAAGTTGCTGCGCCTAGGCGCCTAGCAAAAGAGAAATCGCCGTATACTGGCCCTCCAACTTCTTAAGAGGTTTATCTAAAAGATTCATGATATAACTAGGAAGACCTTTCAAATACCACACATGAGTCACGGGACATGCGAGTTTTATGCATCCCATTTAATATCTTCGTATCCGAGAATCCACAAATACTACCCCGCATTTTTGGCAAAATCTTTCGTCTTCGTTTTCAGCTCTGCAAGTTTTTTTTTAAGCACCGGTGCTTATGGTGTCTAATCAAGCGTTCATCCTCTGCAAATAAGCACCAGTGTTTAGAAAAAAAAGATTTATTCCTTTAAGCACCTTGCATTGTATAAGGTCAAATGATCTGATTCAGACTTACAACCAAATCAATCAATCATTGGTCGGTTTTATACTTTTGTACAATCCTGATATTTTGAATTACCGGCAACCATGTTTTGTTGGGGTAAATCTTCACGTGTAGCACCCCTCTGCAGAAAAATGTACTTCCCTTGAAGTACACTCCCATCACGTAAAAATCCTAGACGTCAATGACATGATAGGAGGTGGTTTGGTCGTAATTCTGAGAGCATGGCGATCGCATGGCCCCCTCATGGTCTATGGAGATGTGTGAGGTAGACTATGTCACCGCCTTTGTGTAGGTTTATTTTGTGTCGACGGGGATGACAAGACGACGATGGTTTTTCTGTGTCAAAAAAAAGTCCTCCCTACTTAGTTCCGGCTCCGACGTTGTTCATTCCAATACCGACAATAACGCATGGAGGCCGAGCCTGCCGATCATTTGCCGCATATGGTTGATTCTCTAGGTGTCGATAGTCGTTGCTTTTTGACTTCATGCAATTGATGTGTTTGTTCATGTTATACCTTAGAAGGGACTTGTTGTCTATTGGTGTGGGGCGAGCATATTTGGGAGTCTTCCTTGGCAACATTTGACGAGCGAGAGTCTCGAAATGGGGCTAGAGAAGCATGAGAGGTGTTCCCTAGCCATGTTCTTTCAGCTAGATTTGATCTCTTACAGACAAGTGATTACTATGGCTTGTCAATCTATCTAGTGATGGTGCTTTTCCAGTTCTTCGGAAGATGGTCCACATGCCTCGTCCTTCTCCCATGGTTGGTGAAAAGACCTATGTTGCCCACTAGGGAGGGAGGTGAGCGGACGTTCTAAAATAATTATAGAGTAGGATTAGTCTTGATGCGTAATTAAACTAGCATGAATCTTTCCACACACACACACATCCTATATATGCTAGGCTCACTGAGGCGCCGACACAATGTTAAACAAGAGTTGCAATTCAAGGAAATTGGCAAGCAATTCAAAACCTGCACACAATATATAAATAATAGAAAGTATGAATTACATAATGTAAAAGGAGATGGGAGATGACACATGTATTTCATGGACTTCAAATATACCAATATTCTAATCACGGTTGAGGTGCCCTCAGATAGACTCTCTCTTGAGGCATTGGCTTCTCGAGAGAATGCCGCTCTGTTCACCATGGATAGCTTATTTCTCCACTCCGAAGATGGCAAACTCCAGGACCAAATCACAAAGAACTCGGGCCTCTTCACAAGCTTCACGAAGAAACTACTGAGCCAACGACAACAAAGCTAGTAGAAGGTGATGGCCTACAAGAGTAACAGGCTCCTGGACTCTCACTCAAACCAATCTACATGGAGATCTCAAACCGAAGCAACTAATGCAGATCAAAGCAAGTTATGCTCAAATTCGCTCTACGCAACTCAACCAAAATGGATTGGATAGGGGACAAACTCCTAGGTCCATGGTTTATTTTCCCTTGCTTAAATTGGAGACTAGGATTTAGGGAGGATCTTAGAGGCCGAATAATGGGGAAATCTCATATTTGGGAACCAGCTTCCCACCGAGAAAGAAGGTAGCTATATATAGGCCCCACTCGCTTAACCCCATGGAGGATCTCATGACATTCACAAAGTGTTTACACAGTAAAGAATACTAGGGGTCTGGACTCCAGGATATTTCAGACTGGTATGGGAGCTACTGACCAGCCAGGACTATTTCCCGGAGCAGCCCCAGAACCTCCGGATCTCCTAGAACATGCAACACAAGAACAATGTAAGTCCCTCATATGAACACCATTTTGATGGATTTCGGCTCTTTGGAAGGTAAAAACAAGCTCTAGGTACTCACATAGAGAACCAACCAAATATAAACCAAAATGAAGGATGCATCACACGCAAATATTAGAGCACTCTATGTATGACATGATCTAGCTAATTGTCTGATAGCCCTCCTTATAGTGTGACTATCAAGCTTATAATCTGCTTCCACCAAGAATTTTGACACCGGTAGAACTAGGAAAATCAGGCAAATGCATACCTTTACCTTGGGCATTCTGCTTGGATTCAATGATGATGTTCATGCTTGCTTCAAGCCAAAATCCTTCTCTAGAGCCCAATTGCTTGGTGGAGCTAATAAATCTATTCCCCAGTTTCTAACATGAGAAGCCTTTCACTAAGAACATTTTCACGAGCACATTATAAAAAAATGGACCACAAGCTTTGTGTTGGGGAACGCAGTATTTCAAAAAAATTCCTACGATCATGCAAGATCTATCTAGGAGATGCATAGCAACGAGAGGGGAGAGTGTGTCTACGTACCCTCGTAGACGGAAAGCGGAAGCGTTTAGTAACGCGGTTGATGTAGTCGCACGTCTTCACGATCCAACCGATCCTAGCATCGAACGTACGACACCTCCGCGATCTACACACGTTCAGCTCGGTGACGTCCCTCGTACTCTTGATCCAGCTGAGGCCGAGGGTGAGTTCCATCAGCACGACGGCGTGTTGACGGTGATGATAGAGTTATCGACGCAGGGCTTCGCCTAAGCACTACGACAATATGACCGAGGTGTAAAACTGTGGAGGAGGGCACCGCACACGGCTAAAGATCAACTTGTGTGTCTATGGGGTGCCCCCCTCCCCCGTATATAAAGGAGGGGAGGAGGAGGTCGGCCGACCACAAGGGGCACGCCCAAGGGGGGGGGGGAATCCTACTCCAAGTAGGAATCGGTCCCCCCTTTCCTAGTCCAAGTAGGAGAAGAAGGAAGGAGAGGGAGAGGGAGAGGGAAAGAGGGGCCGCGCCCCCCTCCCCTAGTCCCATTCGGACTCCCCTTGGGGGGGGCACCTCCTGGCTGCTGCCCTCTCTCTCCCCTAAGGTCCACTAAGGCCCATTACTTCGCCGGGGGGTTCCGGTAACCCCTCCGGCACTCCGGTTTTATCTGAAACCATCCGAAACACTTCCGGTGTCCGAATAACATGGTCCAATATATTAATCTTTATGTCTCGACCATTTCGAGACTCCTCGTCATGTCCATGATATCATCCGGGACTCCGAACAACCTTCGGTACATCAAATCACATAACTCATAATACAAATCTTCATCGAACGTTAAGCGTGCGGACCCTACGGGTTCAAGAACTATGTAGACATGACCGAGACACATCTCCGTGAAGGAAATATGCCCTAGAGGCAATAATAAAGTTATTATTTATTTCCTTATATCATGATAAATGTTTATTATTCATGCTAGAATTGTATTAACCGGAAACATGATACATGTGTGAATACATAGACAAACAGAGTGTCACTAGCATGCCTCTACTTGACTAGCTCGTTGATCAAAGATGGTTATGTTTCCTAGCCATAGACAAAGAGTTGTCATTTGATTAACGGGATCACATCATTAGGAGAATGATGTGATTGACTTGACCCATTCCGTTAGCTTAGCACTTGATCGTTTAGTTTGTTGCTATTGCTTTCTTCATGACGTATACATGTTCCTATGACTATGAGATTATGCAACTCCCGTTTACCGGAGGAACACTTTGTGTGCCACCAAACGTCACAACGTAACTGGGTGATTATAAAGGTGCTCTACAGGTGTCTTCGAAGGTACTTGTTGGGTTGGCGTATTTCGAGATTAGGATTTGTCACTCCGATTGTCGGAGAGGTATCTCTGGGCCCTCTCGGTAATGCACATCACTATAAGCCTTGCAAGCATTGTGACTAATGAGTTAGTTGTGAGATGATGTATTATGGAACGAGTAAAGAGACTTGCCGGTAACGAGATTGAACTAGGTATTGAGATACCGACGATCGAATCTCGGGCAAGTAACATACCGATGACAAAGGGAACAACGCATGTTGTTATGCGGTCTGACCGATAAAGATCTTCATAAAATATGTAGGAGCCAATATGGGCATCCATGTCCCGCTATTGGTTATTGACCAGAGAGGTGTCTCGGTCATGTCTACATAGTTCTCGAACCCATAGGGTCCGCACGCTTAACGTTCGTTGACGATATAGTACTATGAGTTATGTATGTTGGTGACCGAATGTTGTTCGGAGTCCCGGATGAGATCACGGACATGACGAGGAGCTCCGGAATGGTCCGGAGGTAAAGATTCATATATTGGATGATATTGTTTTGCCAAGGGGTTGGGCCCATGGGGCTATAAGTCGGTGCAAAAGGAGTTTTGCGGAGGCCAGGGGGCTAAACGTCGGAGACCCTGGCGTCTGGCCCTGGGCCAGACACCGAGGCCCATGGCGTCTGGGCCAGACGCCAAGGATTGTGGCATTTGGTCCTGGAGTCCGAGTGGGACTCTTGCCTTTCGGGCAAAACCGACTTTGAGGAGGCTTTTGCTCCAAGTTTCGACCTCGGGGCTCAACATATAAATAGAGGGGCAGGGCTAGCACCAAAGACAGATCAAGAAACACCAAGCCGTGTGCCGGCAACCCTGTCCCCTCTAGTTTATCCTCCGTCATAGTTTTTGTAGTGCTCAGGCGAAGCCCTGCGGAGATTGTTCTTCACCAACACCGTCACCACGCCATCGTGCTGCTGGAACTCATCTACTACTTCGCCCCTCTTGCTGGATCGAGAAGGCGAGGACGTCACCCAGCCGAACATGTGCAGAACTCGGAGGTGCCGTGATTTCGGTACTTGGATCGGTCGGATCGTGAAGACGTAGGACTACATAAACCGTGTTGATATAACGCTTCCGCGAACGGTCTACAAGGGTACGTAGACAACACTCTCCCCTCTCTTTGCTATGCATCACCATGATCCTGCGTGTGCGTAGGAATTTTTTTGAAATTACTACGTTCCCCAACACTCCGGTCAATAACCAATAGCGGAACCTGGATGCTCATATTGGTTCCTACATATTCTACGAAGATCTTTATCGGTCAAACCGCATAACAACATACGTTGTTCCCTTTCTCATCGGTATGTTACTTGCCCGAGATTCGATCGTCGGTATCATCATACCTAGTTCAATATTGTCACCGGCAAGTCTCTTTACTCATTCTGTAATGCATCGTCCCGCAACTAACTCATTAGTCACATTGCTTGCAAGGCTTATAGTGATGTGCATTACCGAGAGGGCCCAGGGATACCTCTCCGACAATCGGAGTGATAAATCCTAATCTCGATCTATGCCAACTCAACAAACACCATCGAAGACACCTGTAGAGCATATTTATAATCACCCAGTTACGTTGTGATGTTTGATAGCACACTAAGTGTTCCTCCGGTATTCGGGAGTTGCATATCTCATAGTCATAGGAACATGTATAAGTCATGAATAAAGCAATAGCAATAAACTAAACGATCATAGTGCTAAGCTAACGGATGGGTCTAGTCCATCACATCATTCTCTAATGATGTGATCCCATTCATCAAATGACAACACATGTCCATGGCTAGGAAACTTAACCATCTTTGATTAACGAGCTAGTCAAGTAGAGGCATACTAGGGACACTCTGTTTGTCTATGTATTCGCTCATGTACTAAGTTTCCGGTTAATACAATTCTAGCATGAATAATAAACATTTATCATGATATAAGGAAATATAAATAACAACTTTATTATTGCATGTAGGGCATATTCCTTCAGTCTCCCACTTGCACTAGAGTCAATAATCTAGATTACACAGTAATGATTCTAACACCCATGGAGTCTTGGTGATGATCATGTTTTGCTCGTGAGAGAGGCTTAGTCAACGGGTCTGCAACATTCAGATCCATATGTATCTTGTAAATCTCTATGTCTCCCTCCTTGACTTGATCGCGGATGGAATTTAAGCATCTCCTAATGTGCTTGGTTATCTTGTGAAATCTGGATTCCTTTGCCAAGGCAATTGCGCCAGTATTGTCACAAAAGATTTTCATTGGACCCGATGCACTAGGTATTACACCTAGATCGAATATGAACTCCTTCATCTAGACTCCTTCATTTGCTGCTTCCGAAGCAGCTATGTATTCCGCTTCACACGTAGATCCCGCCACAACGCTCTGCTTAGAACTGCACCAACTGACAGCTTCACCATTCAATAAAAATACGTATCCGGTTTGTGACTTAGAGTCATCCGGATCAGTGTCAAAGCTTGCATCGACATAACCATTTACGACGAGCTCTTTGTCACCTCCATAAACGAGAAACATATCCTTAGTCCTTTTTAGGTATTTCAGGATGTTCTTGACCGCTGTCCAGTGATCCACTCCTGGATTACTTTGGTACCTCCCTGCTAAACTAATAGCAAGGCACACATCAGGTATGGTACACAGCATTGCATACATGATAGAACCTATGGCTGAGGCATAGGGAATGACTTTCATTTTCTCTCTATCTTCTACAGTGGTCGGGCATTGAGTCTGAGTCAACTTCACACCTTGTAACATAGGCAAGAACCCTTTCTTTGCTTGATCCATTTTGAACTTTTTCAGAACTTTATCAAGGTATGTGCTTTGTGAAAGTCTAATTAAGCGTCTTGATCTATCTCTATAGATCTTGATGCCCAATATATAAGCAGCATCACCGAGGTCTTTCATTGAAAAATTCTTATTCAAGTATCCTTTTATGCTATTCAGAAATTCAGTATCATTTCCGATCAACAATATGCCATCCACATATAATATCAGAAATGCTACAGAGCTCCCACTCACTTTCTTGTAAATACAGGCTTCTCCAAAAGTTTGTATAAAACCATATGCTTTTTCACACTATCAAAGCGTATACTCCAACTCCGAGATGCTTGCGCCAGTCCATAAATGGATCGCTGGAGCTTGCACACTTTGTTAGCACCTTTTGGATCAACAAAACCTTCCGGTTGCATCATATACAACTCTTATTTAAGATATCCATTAAGGAATGCAGTTTTGACATCCATTTGCCAAATTTCATAATCATAAAATGCGGCAATTGTTAACATGATTCGGACGGACTTTAAGCATCGCTATGGGTGAGAAGGTCTCATCGTAGTCAACTCCTTAAACTTGTCAAAAACCTTTCGCAATAAGTCGAGCTTTGTAGACAGTAACATTACCGTCAGCGTCAGTCTTCTTCTTGAAGATCCATTTATTCTCTATGGCTTGCCGATCATCGGGCAAGTCAACCAAAGTCCATACTTTGTTCTCATACATGGATCCCATCTCAGATTTCATGGCCTCAAGCCATTTTGCGGAATTTGGGCTCATCATCGCTTCCTCATAGTTCGTAGGTTCGTCATGGTCAAGTAATATGACCTCCAGAACAGGATTACCGTACCACTCTGGTGCGGATCTTGCTTTGGCTGACCTACGAGGTTCGGTAGTAACTTGATCAGATGTTTCATGATCATCATCATTAACTTCCTCACTAATTGGTGTAGGAATCACTGGAACTGATTTCTGTGATGAATTACTTTCCAATAAGGGAGACGGTACGGTTACCTCATCAAGTTCTACTTTCCTCCCACTTACTTCTTTCGAGAGAAACTCCTTCTCTAGAAAGGATCCATTCTTAGCAACGAATATCTTGCCTTCGGATCTGTGATAGAAGGTGTACCCAACAGTTTCCTTTGGGTATCCTATGAAGACACATTTCTCCGATTTGGGTTCGAGCTTATCAGGTTGAAGCTTTTTCACATAAGCATCGCAGCCCCAAACTTTAAGAAACGACAACTTGGGTTTCTTTCCAACAGTTCATATGGTGTCGTCTCAACGGATTTTGATGGTGCCCTATTTAACATGAATGCAGCTGTCTCTAAAGCATAACCCCGAAACAATAGCGGTAAATCAGTAAGAGACATCATAGATCGCATCATATCTAATAAAGTGCGGTTACGATGTTCGTACACACCATTACGCTGTGGTGTTCCAGGTGGCGTGAGTTGCGAAACTATTCCGCATTGTTTCAGATGAAGACCAAACTCATAACTCAAATATTCACCTCCATGATCAGATCGTAGAAAACTTAATTTTCTTGTTACGATGATTTTCCACTTCACTTTGAAATTCTTTGAAATTTTCAAATGTTTTAGACTTATATTTCGTCAAGTAGATATACCCATATCTGCTCAAATCTATCGTGAAGGTCAGAAAATAACGATACCCGCCACGAGCATCAACACTCATCGGACCACATACACCAGTATGTATTATTTCCAGTAAATCTGTTGCTCGTTCCATTGTTCCGGAGAACGGAGTCTTAGTCATCTTGCCCATGAGGCATGGTTCGCAAGCATCAAGTGATTCATAATCAAGTGATTCCAAAAGCCCATCGGCATGGAGTATCTTCATGCGCTTTACGCCAATATGACTAAGCGGCAGTGCCACAAATAAGTTGCACTATCATTATTAAACTTATATCTTTTGGCTTCAATACTATGAATATGTGTATCACTACTATCGAGATTCAATAAAAATAGACCACTCATCAAGGGTGCACGACCATAAAAGATATTACTCATATAAATAGAAAAACCATTATTCTCTGATTTAAATGAATAACCGTGTCGCATCAAACAAGATCCAGATATAATGTTCATGCTTAACACTGGTACCAAATAACAATTGTTCAGGTCTAATACTAATCCCGAAGGTAGATGTAGAGGTAGCGTGCCGACCACGATGACATCGACTTTGGAACCATTTCCCACGCGCATCGTCACCTCGTCCTTAGCCAATCTTCGCTTAATCGTAGCCCCTGTTTCGAGTTGCAAATATGAGCAACAAAACCAGTATCAGATACCCATGCCCTAGTGCGAGCATTAGTAAGGTAAACATCAATAACATGTATATCAAATATACCTTTCACTTTGCCATCCTTCTTATCCGCCAAATACTTGGGGCAGTTCCGCTTCGAGTGACCAGTCCCTTTGTAGTAGAAGCGCTCAGTCTTAGGCTTAGGTCCAGACTTAGGCTTCTTCACTTGAGCAGCAACTTGTTTGCCGTTCTTCTTGAAGTTCCCCTTCTTCCCTTTGCCCTTCTTTTTGAAACTAGTGGTCTTGTTGACCATCAACACTTGATGATCCTCCTTGATTTCTACCTCCACAGCTTTTAGCATTGTGAAGAGCTCGGGAATTGTCTTATCCATCCCTTGCATATTATAGTTCATCACGAAGCTTTTATAGCTTGGTGGCAGTGGTTGAAGAACTCTATCAATGACACTATCATCAGGAAGATTAACTCCCAGTTGAGTCAAGTGGTTGTGGTACCCAGACATTCTGAGTATATGTTCACTGACAGAACTATTCTCCTCCATCTTGCAGCTATAGAACTTATTGGAGACTTCATATCTCTCAATTCGGGCATTTGCTTGAAATATTAACTTCAGCTCCTGGAACATCTCATATGCTCCATGACGTTCAAAACGTCGTTGAAGTCCCGATTCTAAGCCATAAAGCATGTCACATTGAACTATCGAGTAGTCATCAGCTTTGCTCTGCCAGACGTTCATAACATCTGGTGTTGCTCCTGCAACGGGCTTTGCACCTACCGGTGCTTCCAGGATGCAATTCTTCTAGCAATGAGGATAATCCTCAAGTTACGGACCCAGACCGTGTAGTTGCTACCATCATCTTTCAACTTAGCTTTCTTTAGGAATGCATTAAAATTCAAAGGAACAGTAGCACGGGCCATTTATCTACAATAACATAGACATGCAAAATACTATCAGGTACTAAGTTCATGATAAATTATAGTTCAATTTAATCATATTACTTAAGAACTCCCACTTAGATAGACATCCCACTAGTCATCTAAATGATCACATGATCCATATCAACAAAAACATGTCCGATCATCACATGAGATGGAGAAGTTTTCAATGGTGAACATCACTATGTTGATCATATCTACTATATGATTCACGCTCGACCTTTCGGTCTCAGTGTTCTGAGGCCATATCTGCATATGCTAGGCTCGTTAAGTTTAACCTGAGTATTCTGCTTGTGCAAAATTGGCTTGCACGTGTTGTATGTGAACGTAGAGCTTATCACACCTGATCATCACGTGGTGTATCGACACGACGAATTGTAGCAGCGGTGCATACTCAGGGAGAACACTTATACCTTGAAATTTAGTGAGAGGTCATCTTATAATGCTACCGCCGTACTAAGAAAAATAAGATGCATAAAAGATAAACATCACATGCAATCAATATAAGTGATATAATGTGTAATAACAGCCCATAATGCAATAAATATCGATATAAAAGCATGATGCAAAATGGACGTATCAAGGGACGATGTCATCGGCTAACCCAGAGACGAACCGAACTCCTCTAGTCACTCAAGCACCAGATACTCTGCCGGACCCTAAGTCCGAACTCTCGAGGTCCGTATCAAGCGGGCGCCGCCAGGAGACTCCGACTCCGGACATCCCCACGGACTCTCGTTTCTCTGTCCAACCCTCGCCTTCAAATAAGGCTCTGGACTTAATGCGATCACTCACCATTACGGAAGGATCACTTCCGAACTATGCCCAGCCCAGACTAGGGCTGAGAGCGGGGAATTTTGCGTCCCACCCACCCCCACTATTGGGGAACGCAGTAATTTCAAAAAAATTCCTATGCACACGCAAGATCATGGTGATGCATAGCAACGAGAGGGAAGAGTGTTGTCCACGTACCCTCGTAGACCATAAGCGGAAGCGTTATGACAACGCGATTGATGTAGTCATACGTCTTCACGATCGACCGATCCTAGTACCGAAGGTACGGCACCTCCGCGATCTGCACATGTTCAGCTCGGTGACGTCCCATGAACTCACGGTCTAGCAGAGTGTCAAGGGAGAGCTTCATCAGCACGACGGCGTGATTGTTGGAAATATGCCCTAGAGGCAATAATAAAAGTGTTATTATTATATTTCTTTGTTCATGATAATAGTCTTTTATTCATGCTATAACTGTATTATCCGGAAATCGTAATACACGTGTGAATACATAGACCATAACATGTCCCTAGTGAGCCTCTAGTTGACTAGCTCGTTGCTCAACAGATAGTCGTGGTTTCCTGACTATGGACATCAGATGTCATTGACAACGGGATCACGTCATTAGGAGAATGACGTGATGGACAAGACCCAATATTAAGCATAGCACAAGATCGTGTAGTTCGTTTTGCTAGAGCTTTTTCAATGTCAAGTATCTCTTCCTTAGACCATGAGATCGTGTAACTCCCGGATACCGTAGGAGTGCTTTGGGTGTACCAAACGTCACAACGTAACTGGGTGACTATAAAGGTGCACTACAGGTGTCTCCGGAAGTGTCTGTTGGGTTGACACGGATCGAGACTGGGATTTGTCACTCCGTATGACGGAGAGGTATCTCTGGGCCCACTCGGTAATGCATCATCACAATGAGCTCAAAGTGACCAAGTGTTTGATCACGGGATCATGCATTGCGGTACGAGTAAAGTGACTTGCCGGTAACGAGATTGAACGAGGTATTGGGATACCGATGATCGAGTCTCGGGCATGTAACGTACCGATTGACAAAGGGAATTGCATATGGGGTTTGATCGAATCCTCGACATCGTGGTTCATCCGATGACAACATCGAGGAGCATGTGGGAGCCAACATGGGTATCCAGATCCCGCTGTTGGTTATTGACATGAGGTCGTCTCGGTCATGTCTGCATGTCTCCCGAACCCGTAGGGTCTACACACTTAAGGTTCGGTGACGCTAGGGTTATCAGGAAGACAAGTATGTGATTACCGAATGTTGTTCGGAGTCCCGGATGAGATCCCGAACGTCACGAGGAGTTCCGGAATGGTCCGGAGGTAAAGATTTATATAAGGAAAGTGGTTAAACGGACACCGAAAAGTTTCGGTGGCATACCGGTATTGTACCGGGACCACCGGAAGGGTTCCAGAGGTCCACCGGGTGGGGCCACCCCTCCCGGGGGGGCACATGGGCTGTGTGGGAGAGGGAGCCAGCCCCTAGTGGGCTGGGTGCGCCTCCCCACCTAGGCACATGCGGCTAGGGCAAGGGGAGGGGAAACCCTAAAGGGGGCGCCCCCCTAGCTTGGGGGGCAAGCCACCCCTTTTCCCTCTCCCTTTGGCCGCCGCCCCCCTCTAGGGTTTCCCCTAGAGGGCCAGCCCCCTTTCCCCTCTCCTCCTATATATAGAGGGGTGAGGGGAGGGCTGCTGTACACAACTCAAGGCGCAGCCCCTCCCCTCCCCAACACCTCTCCTCCTCCGTACGTGCTTGGCGAAGCCCTGTCGGAGTACTGCTGCACCAACAACACCACGCCGTCGTGCTGCCGTTGGAGCTGTCTTTCTCAACCTCTCCTTCCTCCTTGCTGGATCAAGACGGAGGAGACGTCGCCCGTACCGTACGTGTGTTGAACGCGGAGGTGCTGTCCGTTCAGCACTTGGTCATCGGTGATCTGAATCACGTTGAGTACGACTCCATCATCACCATCCCCTTGAACGCTTCCGCACGCGATCTACAAGTGATATGTAGATGAAACTCACTCCCTTGACTCGTTGCTTAGATGAACTCATAGATAGATCTTGGTGAAACCGTAGGAAAATTTTTAATTTTCTGCAACGTTCCCCAACAGTGGTATCAGAGCCAGGTTCATGCGTAGTTCTCTTTGCACGAGTAGAACACAATTTTGTTGTGGGCGTAGATCTTGTCAACTTGCTTGCCGCTACTAGTCTTATCTTGCTTCAGCGGTATTGTGGGATGAAGCGGCCCGGACCAACCTTACACGTACGCTTACGTGAGAACGGTTCCACCGACTAACATGCACTAGTTGCATAAGGTGGCTGGCGGGTGTCTGTCTCTCCCACTTTAGTTGAAGTGGATTCGATGAAAAGGGTCCTTATGAAGGGTAAATAGAAGTTGACAAGATCACGTTGTGGTTATTCGTAGGTAAGAAAACGTTCTTGCTAGAACCCAATTGCAGCCACGTAAAAGATGCAACAACAATTAGAGGACGTCTAACTTGTTTTTGCAGCAATTGTCATGTGATGTGATATGGCCAGAAGTTGTGATGAATGATGAATGATATATTGTGATGTATGAGATCATGTTCTTGTAATAGGATTCACGACTTGCATGTCGATGAGTATGACAACCGGCAGGAGCCATAGGAGTTGTCTTTAATTTTTGTATGACCTGCGTGTCATTGAAGAACGCCATGTAAACTACTTTACTTCATTACTAAACGCGTTAGTCATAGAAGTAGAAGTAGTCGTTGGCGTGACAACTTCATGAAGACACGATGATGGAGATCATGGTGTCATGCCGGTGACAAGATGATCATGGAGCCCCGAAGATGAAGATCAAAGGAGCTATATGATATTGGCCATATCATGTCACTACTTTATATAATTGCATGTGATGTTTATTATGTTTTATGCATCTTGTTTACTTAGAACGACGGTAGTAAATAAGATGATCCCTTACAACAATTTCAAGAAGTGTTCTCCCCTAACTGTGCACCGTTGCTACAGTTCGTCGTTTCGAAGCACCACGTGATGATCGGGTGTGATAGATCCTTACGTTCACATACAACGGGTGTAAGACAGTTTTACATAGCAAAACACTTAGGGTTAACTTGACGAGCCTAGCATGTACAGACATGGCCTCGGAACACGGAGACCGAAAGGTCGAACACGAGTCGTATAGAAGATACGATCAACATGAGAATGTTCACCGACGATGACTAGTCCGTCTCACGTGATGATCGGACACGGCCTAGTCGACTCGGATCGTGTAACACTTAGATGACCAGAGGGATGTCTAATATGAGTGGGAGTTCAATAATTTGATTAGATGAACTTAATTATCATGAACTTAGTCTAAAACCTTTGCAAATATGTCTTGTAGATCAAATGGCCAATGCTCATGTCAACATGAACTTCAACGCATTCCTAGAGAAAACCAAGCTGAAAGATGATGGCAGCAACTATACGGACTGGGTCCGGAACTTGAGGATCATCCTCATAGCTGCCAGGAAACAATATGTCCTAGAAGGACCGCTAGGTGACGCTCCCGTCCCAGAGAACCAAGACATTATGAATGCTTGGTAGTCTCGTGCTGATGATTACTCCCTCGTTCAGTGCGGCATGCTTTACAGCTTAGAACCGGGGCTCCAAAAGCGTTTTGAGCATCACGGAGCATATGAGATGTTCGAAGAGCTGAAACTAGTTTTCCAAGCTCACGCCCGGGTCGAGGGATATGAAGTCTCCGACAAGTTCTACAGTTGTAAGATGGAGGAAAATAGTTCTGTCAGTGAGCACATACTCAAAATGTCTGGGTTGCACAACCGCCTGTCCCAGCTGGACATTAACCTCCCGGATGAGGCAGTCATTGACAGAATCCTTCAGTCGCTCCCACCAAGCTACAAGAGCTTCGTGATGAACTACAATATGCAGGGGATGGTGAAGACCATTCCTGAAGTATTTTAAATGCTGAAGTCAGCAGAGGTTGAAATCAAGAAAGAACATCAAGTGTTGATGGTCAATAAGACCACTAAGTTCAAGAAGGGCAAGGGTAAGAAGAACTTCAAGAAGGACGGCAAGGAGGTTGCCGCGCCCGGTAAGCCAGTTGCCGGGAAGAATTCAAAGAATGGACCCAAGCCTGAGACTGAGTGCTTTTATTGCAAGGGGAAGGGTCACTGGAAGCGGAACTGCCCCAAATACTTAGCGGATAAGAAGGTCGGCAACACTAAAGGTATATTTGATATACATGTAATTGATGTGTACCTTACCAGTACTCGTAGTAACTCCTGGGTATTTGATACCGGTGCTGTTGCTCATATTTGTAACTCACAGCAGGAGCTGCGGAATAAGCGGAGACTGGCGAAGGACGAGGTGACGATGCACGTCGGGAACGGTTCCAAGGTCGATGTGATCGCCGTCGGCACGCTACCTCTACATTTACCTACGGGATTAGTTATAAACCTTAATAATTGTTATTTTGTGCCAAGTTTGAGCATGAACATTTTATCTGGATCTCGTTTAATACGAGATGGCTACTCATTTAAGTCCAAGAATAATGGTTGTTCTATTTATATGAGAGATATGTTCTATGGTCATGCTCCGATGGTCAATGGTTTATTCTTAATGAATCTCGAACGTAGTGTTACACATATTCATAGCGTGAATACCAAAAGATGTAAAGTTGATAACGATAGTCCCACATACTTGTGGCACTGCCGCCTTGGTCACATTGGTGTCAAGCGCATGAAGAAGCTCCATGCTGATGGACTTTTAGAGTCTCTTGATTATGAATCATTTGACACATGCGAACCATGCCTCATGGGCAAGATGACCAAGACTCCGTTCTCCGGAACAATGGAGCGAGCAACCAACTTGTTGGAAATCATACATACCGATGTGTGCGGTCCAATGAGTGTTGAGGCTCGCGGAGGATATCGTTATGTTCTCACTCTCACAGATGACTTGAGTAGATATGGGTATGTCTACTTGATGAAACACAAGTCTGAGACCTTTGAAAAGTTCAAGGAATTTCAGAATGAAGTAGAGAATCAACATGACCGAAAGATAAAATTCTTACGATCAGATCGTGGAGGAGAATACTTAAGTCACGAATTTGGTACACACTTAAGGAAATGTGGAATCGTTTCACAACTCACGCCGCCTGGAACACCTCAGCGTAACGGTGTGTCCGAACGTCGTAATCGCACTCTATTGGATATGGTGCGGTCTATGATGTCTCTTACCGATTTACCACTATCATTTTGGGGATACGCTCTAGAGACAGCTACATTCACTTTAAATAGGGCACCGTCTAAATCCGCTGAGATGACACCGTATGAATTATGGTTTGGGAAGAAACCTAAGCTGTCGTTTCTGAAAGTTTGGGGATGTGATGCTTATGTCAAGAAACTTCAACCTGAGAAGCTCGAACCCAAGTCGGAAAAATGCGTCTTCATAGGATACCCTAAGGAAACCATTGGGTATCCCTTCTACTTAAGATCCGAGGGCAAGATCTTTGTCGCTAAGAACGGATCCTTTCTGGAAAAAGAGTTTCTCTCGAAAGAAGTAAGTGGGAGGAAAGTAGAACTCGATGAAGTACTACCTCTTGAGCGGGAAAGTAGTGCAGCTCAAGAAAATGTTCCTGTGATGCCTACACCAACTGAAGAGGAAAATAATGATGATGATCAAGGTACTTCGGATCAAGTTGCTACTGAACTTCGTAGGTCCACAAGGACACGTTCCGCACCAGAGTGGTACGGCAACCCTGTCCTGGAAATCATGTTGTTAGACAACGGTGAACCTTCGAACTATGAAGAAGCGATGGCGGGCCCAGATTCCAACAAATGGCTAGAAGCCATGAAATCCGAGATAGAATCCATGTATGAAAACAAAGTATGGACTTTGACTGACTTGCCCGATGATCGGCGAGCGATAGAAAACAAATGGATCTTTAAGAAGAAGACGGACGCGGATGGTAATGTCACCATCTATAAAGCTCGACTTGTCGCTAAGGATTATCGGCAAGTCAAGGGATTGACTACGATGAGACTTTCTCTCCCGTAGAGAAGCTTAAGTCCGTCCGAATCATGTTAGCAATTGCCGCATACTATGATTATGAGATATGGCAGATGGACGTCAAAACGGCATTCCTTAACGGGCATCTTAAGGAAGAACTGTATATGATGCAGCCGGAGGGTTTTGTCGATCCTAAGAATGCTAACAAAGTATGCAAGCTCCAGCGATCCATTTATGGGCTGGTGCCAGCATCTCGGAGTTGGAACATTCGCTTTGATGAGATGATCAAAGCGTTTGGGTTTATGCAGACTTATGGAGAAGCCTGCGTTTACAAGAAAGTGAGTGGGAGCTCTGTAGCATTTCTCATATTATATGTAGATGACATACTCCTGATGGGAAATGATATAGAATTCTTGGACAGCATTAAGGCCTACTTGAATAAATGTTTTTCAATGAAGGACCTTGGAGAAGCTGCTTATATATTAGGCATCAAGATCTATAGAAATAGATCGAGACACCTCATAGGTCTTTCACAAAGCACATACCTTGATAAGATTTTGAAGAAGTTCAAAATGGATCAGTCTAAGAAGGGGTTCTTGCCTGTATTGCAAGGTGTGAGATTGAGCTCGGCTCAATGCCCGACCACGGCAAAAGATAAAGAAGAGATGAGCGTCATCCCCTATGCTTCAGCCATAGGATCTATTATGTATGCCATGCTGTGTACCAGACCTGATGTAAACCTTGCCGTAAGTTTGGTAGGAAGATACCAAAGTAATCCCGGCAAGGAACACTGGACAGCGGTCAAGAATATCCTGAAGTACTTGAAAAGGACAAAGGACATGTTTCTCGTTTATGGAGGTGACGAAGAGCTCATCGTAAAGGGTTACGTCGACGCTAGCTTCGACACAGATCTAGATGACTCTAAGTCACAAACCGGATATGTGTATATGTTGAATGGTGGAGCAGTAAGCTGGTGCAGCTGCAAGCAGAGCGTCGTGGCGGGATCTACATGTGAAGCGGAGTACATGGCAGCCTCGGAGGCAGCGCATGAAGCTATTTGGGTGAAGGAGTTCATCACTGACCTAGGAGTCATACCGAATGCGTCGGGGCCGATCAAACTTTTCTGTGACAATACTGGAGCTATTGCCCTTGCGAAGGAGCCCAGATTTCACAAGAAGACCAGGCACATCAAGCGTCGTTTCAACTCCATCCGTGAAAATGTTCAAGATGGAGACATAGAAATTTGCAAAGTACATACGGATCTGAATGTCACAGATCCGTTGACTAAACCTCTCTCGCGAGCGAAACATGATCAACACCAGAACTCTATGGGTGTTCGATTCATCACAATGTAACTAGATTATTGACTCTAGTGCAAGTGGGAGACTGTTGGAAATATGCTCTAGAGGCAATAATAAAAGTGTTATTATTATATTTCTTTGTTCATGATAATAGTCTTTTATTCATGCTATAACTGTATTATCCGGAAATCGTAATACACGTGTGAATACATAGACCATAACATGTCCCTAGTGAGCCTCTAGTTGACTAGCTCGTTGCTCAACAGATAGTCGTGGTTTCCTGACTACGGACATCAGATGTCATTGACAACGGGATCACGTCATTAGGAGAATGACGTGATGGACAAGACCCAATATTAAGCATAGCACAAGATCGTGTAGTTCGTTTTGCTAGAGCTTTTTCAATGTCAAGTATCTCTTCCTTAGACCATGAGATCGTGTAACTCCCGGATACCGTAGGAGTGCTTTGGGTGTACCAAACGTCACAACGTAACTAGGTGACTATAAAGGTGCACTACAGGTGTCTCCAAAAGTGTTTGTTGGGTTGACACGGATCGAGACTGGGATTTGTCACTCCGTATGACGGAGAGGTATCTCTGGGCCCACTCGGTAATGCATCATCACAATGAGCTCAAAGTGACCAAGTGTTTGATCACGAGATCATGCATTGCGGTACGAGTAAAGTGACTTGCCGGTAACGAGACTGAACGAGGTATTGGGATACCGACGATCGAGTCTCGGGCATGTAACGTACCGATTGACAAAGGGAATTGCATACGGGGTTTGATCGAATCCTCGACATCGTGGTTCATCCGATGACAACATCGAGGAGCATGTGGGAGCCAACATGGGTATCCAGATCCCGCTGTTGGTTATTGACATGAGGTCGTCTCGGTCATGTCTGCATGTCTCCCGAACCCGTAGGGTCTACACACTTAAGGTTCGGTGACGCTAGGGTTATCAGGAAGACAAGTATGTGATTACCGAATGTTGTTCGGAGTCGAGGATGAGATCCAGGACGTCACGAGGAGTTCCGGAATGGTCCGGAGGTAAAGATTTATATAAGGAAAGTGGTTAAACGGACACCGGAAAGTTTCGGTGGCATACCAGTATTGTACCGGGACCACCGGAAGGGTTCCGGGGGTCCACCGGGTGGGGCCACCCCTCCCGGGGGGGCCACATGGGCTGTGTGGGAGAGGGAGCCAGCCCCTAGTGGGCTGGGCGCGCCTCCCCACCTAGGCCCATGCGGCTAGGGCAAGGGGAGGGGAAACCCTAAAGGGGGCGCCCCCCTAGCTTGGGGGGCAAGCCACCCCTTTTCCCTCTCCCTTTGGCCGCCGCCCCCCTCTAGGGTTTCCCCTAGAGGGCCGGCCCCCTTGCCCCTCTCCTCCTATATATAGAGGGGTGAGGGGAGGGCTGCTGTACACAACTCAAGGCGCAGCCCCTCCCCTCCCCAACACCTCTCCTCCTCCGTATGTGCTTGGCGAAGCCCTGTCGGAGTACTGCTGCACCAACAACACCACGCCGTCGTGCTGCCGTTGGAGCTGTCTTCCTCAACCTCTCCTTCCTCCTTGCTGGATCAAGACGGAGGAGACGTCGCTCGTACCGTACGTGTGTTGAACGCGGAGGTGCTGTCCGTTCAGCACTTGGTCATCGGTGATCCGAATCACGTCGAGTACGACTCCATCATCACCATCCCCTTGAACGCTTCCGCACGCGATCTACAAGTGGTATGTAGATGCAAACTCACTCCCTTGACTCGTTGCTTAGATGAACTCATAGATGGATCTTGGTGAAACCGTAGGAAAATTTTTAATTTTCTGCAACGTTCCCCAACAGTGATGACGGTGATGATGTTGCTACCGGAACAGGGCTTCGCCTAAGCACCGTTGTGATATGACCGAGGTGGATTATGATGGAGGGGGGCACTGCACAGGGCTAAAAGATCAATGATCAACTTGTGTGCCCATGGGGTGCCCCCTCCCCCATATATAAAGGAGTGGAGGAGGGGAGGGGTCGGCCCTCTCTATGGTGCGCCCTAGGGGAGTCCTACTCCCACCGGGAGTAGGATTCCCCCCTTCCCTAATTGGAGTAGGAGAGGAAGAGAAGGAGTAGGAGAGAAGGAAAGCCCCCCCCCCCCAACCTATTCCAATTCGGCCTCCTGCCCAAGGGGGCACACCAGCCCCTTGTGGGCTGGTGTGCTTCCTTCTTATGGCCCATAAGGCCCATAACTTCTCCCGGGGGGTTCTGGTAACCTCCCGGTACTCCGAAAAAATGCCCGAATCACTCAAAACCATTCCGATGTCCAAACATAGGCTTCCAATATATCAATCTTTATGTATCGACCATTTCGAGACTCCTCGTCATGTCCATGATCACATCCGGGACTCTGAACAACCTCCGGGTCATCAAAACACATAAACTCATAATATCGATCGTCACCAAACGTTAAGTGTGCGGACCCTACGAGTTCGAGAACTATGTAGACATGACCGAGACTCACTTCCGGTCAATAACCAATAGCGGAACCTGGATGCTCATATTGGTTCCTACATACTCTACAAAGATCTTTATCGGTCAAACCGCATAACAACATATGTTGTTCCCTTTGTCATCGGTATGTTACTTGCCCGAGATTCGATCGTCGGTATCTCAATACCTAGTTCAATCTCATTACCGGCAAGTCTCTTTACTCGTTCCATAATGCATCATCCCACAACTAACTCATTAGTCACAATGCTTGCAAGGCTTATAGTGATGTGCATTACCGAGAGGGCCCAGAGATACCTCTCCGATACTCGAAGTGACAAATCCTAATCTCGATATATGCCAACTCAACAAACACCATTGGAGACACATGTAGAGCACCTTTATAATCACCCAGTTACGTTGTGACGTTTTGTAGCACACAAAGTGTTCCTCCGGTATTCGGGAGTTGCATGATCACATAGTCATAGGAACATGTATAAGTTATGGAGAAAGCAATAGCAACAAACTAAACGATCACCGTGCTAAGCTAACGAATGGGTCAAGTAAATCACATCATTCTCTAATGATGTGATCCCTTTAATCAAATGACAACTCATGTCTATGGTTAGGAAACATAACCATCATTGATTCAACGAGCTAGTCAAGTAGAGGCAAACTAGTGACACTATGTTTGTCTATGTATTCACACATGTACTAAGTTTCCGGTTAATACAATTCTAGCATGAATAATAAACACTTATCATGATATAAGGAAATAAATAATATCTTTATTATTGCCTACAGGGCATATTTCCTTCAGTCTCCCACTTGCACTACAGTCAATTATCTAGTTCACATCGTCATGTGATTTAACACCAATAGTTCACATCTTTGTGTGATTAGTTCACATCTCCATGTGACTAATACAACGGGTTTACTAGAGTCAATAATCTAGTTCACATCTCTTTGTGATTAACACCCAAAGAGTGATCATGTTTTGCTTGTGAGATAAGTTTAGTCTACGGGTCTGCAACATTCAGATCCGTATGTATTTTGCAAATTTCTATGTCTACAATACTCTGCATGGAGCTACCCTTGCTAATTGCTCCCACTTTCAATATGTATCTAGATCGAGACTTAGAGTCATCTAGATCGATGTAAAAAGCTTGCATCGACGTAACTCTTTACAACAAACTCTTTTATCACCTCCATAACTGAGAAATATTTCCTTAGTCCTCTAAGGATAATTTTGACCGCTGTCCAGTGATCTACTCCTAGATCACTATTATACTCCCTTGCCAGAATCATGCTAAGGTATACAATAGGACTGGTACACAATATAGCATACTTTATAGAACATATGACTGAGGCATAGGAAATGACTTTTCATTCTCTTTCTGTCGTGGGTTTGTCACGACAGATGTCCTCTTGAAAGGACTTAGTCGTGGAGCCATCGCAACGGGTTAGCTTAAAGGGGTTAAACCGGACAAGGGGACACGGGAGTTTATACTAGTTCGGCCCCTTCGATGAAGGTAAAAGCCTACGTCTAGTTGTGATTGATATTGCTAGGGTCTCGAAGGCCAGGGAGTGAATCCGCTTTGTCTGGCTCTCGAGTTGTTGTTGTCTGTCCCTAAACCGCGGTCGGGTCGTCCCTTTATATACATAGGTTGACGCCCGCCGGGCTACAGAGCCCCGAAGCCGGATTATAAACGTATCCGGTTCGGCCTCTCTCTTTCTATCTTACTATACAAGTTACATGACTAGGCCAGTTTACATTTACAGACTGTAACCCGCCTTTGGGCCCTCCGTAAAGCGCCATCATCTTTACATCTTCATGGGCTTCTAATCTTCAAAGAGTCAACCCGGCTACATAAGGCCGGTTTACCTCCGGTAGTAATATCCCCAACATTAGGCCCCAGATTGGTTTGAACTTGTTCATGTCAATCTTCCACACTTTAGAAAAAATCTTCTCTCTTATCTTCATTTTTGATCTTGTAAACCGCCGTGATGTCATACTTCAAAATTACGATAAACCGCCCTGACGTCATCCATCCATTGATGTCGGAGATTTCCTTCATTTAATATATATCCAGTCATCGAGGCGACACCTTTATTAACTTACCCATTTTTTGGGCTCCTCGATTCCCGTACTTGCCATTTTATCACTTCGCCTTATAAATAGGACCGAGGGGTCATTTTCACCATTTCCCCCCGTGCCTCTTCGCGTCGTCTTCCTTGTGCCGCTCAGCCTCTGGAGCTCCGCCGCCACCGTCGACCGTCGCCTCTACTCCGACCTTGGCTGTTGCATCACCCTGAACGCACCAGAATACTGCGGCGCCCTTCCGCTTCCTCACCAGCTCCGGTAAGTTCTCTGCTTTTTTCACCATAGATCTGTTCTTGGGGTTCGACATTCTTCGCAGTTCTTCTGAAGTTCATCAGTGCTATTCTTCCATGTTCTTCCTTTAATAGATGGACACTTCATGCTTGATGCATCTCTTGCCGTAGCTTACCTACCATGGTCATCACAAATCCTTATGCGCAAAGAACTGATCTAGTCTGTCAAAAGTTGCTTCAGTTCTGCACCCCTTCAAGATCCAATTATTTTTGCTTTTCTGTCTTATCTTTAGATCCGAAAGTTTTATACATCACTGTGAGATATGTTTCTATGTTCCTGTGAGATCCATTTCTCGTCACACCAATATAAATGGTTTAACATTGTATAAATAGTCTATGCCATTAGCCCTCTGATAAACCGGAAGAGCATGTTACCTTCATAGTTATGCTCCGGTTTAACAGTGTCTGATCAACCCTGTGCTAGCATTACCTTTCTCTCTCATTATACTAGTCTCTGGGTTGTACCATTTATCATATCAACATGTTTCTTACTCCCTTGTACATTGATTTATAGCTGAAATACTACAAGTAGCCTCCAAGAGCCGTTTTATGATTGTTAATCATAAACCGGGTCTTTGTAACACTTCAAGCATCCCATCATTGATCCTTGCAAAGGCGTGTCCTCAATCATAGATAAGACTCATGTTTGAAAAAATTAGATAACGTTCTGTAGCATAGCCCCCAAAGGCTGGTTTAACTTGGCAAGTTAATCTGGTTTTTAATCCACACCGCCGGTTTAGAATAAACATACATTAGCCCCCAAGTGTCAAGGATAATGCTTGCATTATTCTGGAGACTTGTATAGAGGGTAGTATTTGAGAGCAAATAGGCATTAGCCCCCAAGTGTGAAGTGGATAACTTGTTATATGCTTTATACTTAGTGCATAAATATGTTGTTTTGTTGAATATACCTTCAATGTTGCAGGCTGAACTGAGAAGCAAAGATGCCCAAAACTCTGACTTGCAAGAAAATGTGAAGTCTCAACAAGCCGAAGCTGCAAAAGCCAAAGAGGAGCTGACGCAGGCCCTGGCCGGAATGGAAAAATTGAAAGAATCCTTCAACCAAGATCGTGCTGAATGGGAAACCAAAAAAGCCGGTTTGACCAAAAGAGTTGTAGATGTCGAGGAAGCCCTGAAACCGGTGGTTGAAGAACTAGCCGGTTTGAAGCGCCAAATCAATGCTATGATCTCTGCTATCTTTGGTAAGTGTCTGCTTATGTACGTTGCACCAGTCACTGAACCTTAAAACTGACAAAAATGTTGATAAAATCTTTGGCAGGAACTCAGATCACTCATCTTGGTGCAGATATGCGGATGAAGCTCAAAGCGGCATATACATTGGTTGAGCAGCTGTACTCTGGATCTCAGCGAGCCATTAGTACAGCAGCTTATAACAAACCGGCGCCAACGTTGATTAAGGAGACCCTTGAGAAGCTGGGCATGTTATCGACGCATATTGGCGAGTTGAAAAGAGCCGCTGCGAGAGCAGGAGCATTAACCGCCCTTATTCGAGCCAAGGCCTGGATTCCAGACCTTAAAGCGGAGGACATCATTAAAGGATATCCAGGCGTTAAATAAGACGGTTCAAACTTTGACAATGATGATCTTCGGCGGCTGACCAAATAGATGCGGCCAGCGGCCAGCAAATTGGCTGAGGACACCGATTTGTCCCATTTTCAACCGTTTTATGATGCAGAAGGGAAAAGACAGCCGACCAATATCCATGAAGTCGAAGAACTTGTGCCTCCAATTCGTAAGCACACTTATGCCCCTGATATTAACCCTTCTAATCTTATCCATGAGGAAGCAGTGTTCCAAGCTTTAACCGGAATTGATTGGTCAACGGCTGATTTCCAGTGGCTGGGGAGGGATGAAGAACTGTCGACACCAACTGATCTGCAACCATCAAACCGTCGTGATGAAGAGTCCTGATCCGGTCGCCGGTTTATATGGCTACTGTGAAAAACAATGGCACTGTTTGAGCCACTTTGAAGCTTCATGTAATAGGATAGCTGAAACTTTGTTTATCTGCCATGCCATCGAGAATGCTTCATAACGCTTTCTGACAATCTGTGCCGCCCTTCAGGATATATTTTATGCATAGCCTATGATGACTTGCCTTCCTGGGTCCAAAAAACTTAAAAGTGTCTAGCGGTTTACCGCCAAACATGTCATAATATCCAAGAAGTATATAGTACTTTAGCTGAATAATCAAGTGTTTCTACAAAAAAATAATGTACAGAACATACCTCATTGATTGACCAAATGTGTATACAGCAAAGGTGTTTAACACCAACCCGATACGTTTGATAATTTCATCTTCATAATGCTGGTCTATCTATTAAACCGGACCGGTATAACTACCGGATTTTCTTTATAACACTGGTGATTTAGTCAAACCAGACCGGGTCAATGACCACCGGTTTATAATTGATCATGTGCCAACAACTGGTGGTTGGAAAGCAAGTCGGGTCAAGGACGCCGGTTTATCAAAAAATACTTATGATTGTCAACAAACAAAATTCAAATAGGAAAATATGCGAGGCTTTTTATGAGCTGCCAGGCTCCAAATCGAGGCTTTTCATGGGCTGCCAGGCCTCTAAGTTAAACCATTTAACAAAGCCTTTTAAGATGGGCCTCCAATTAACCAATCATCATTTTAACTGTGACAAGTTCAGGGTCTGTAAAAGATTGACTTGTCAAACGTTCGATGGGTCATGCCAGGATTACCTGGATAGGAGTGGCTTACTTGATGAAGGCAGGTTAACCCAGGGTTTTAGGTGAATACACCAGGCTTCCAAGCCGTGTCTTGATAGCCAATTACGAGGGTCCTTTCAAACTCTTTGTTGCTTTGCAAAAAAGAGCACCCAAGTAACTTTGTGAGCGATGCTCAGCGTGTGCCTATGTTTGAGTTTGTACTGTGTACAATACTCTCTTTGGCTCCACAAATTTTTCCTTGTGTGGCTGAAATGCCTATCAAGAGGTGTAGCTGTGGTCCAAACATGACCAAGCCCCCTAGTGATTTTCTTTATCTTTATGCAGCTGCTAAAGCCGGTTTAACAAAGACTCCGCTTTGACTGTTAACTTGTAAAGGCACACATATGATATAAGAAAGAACAGATACCCCGCTTATAACGGAGGCTCCGGTTTATTATATGGTATATACACTGTCGTAAATATGTACAGGTGAAGAGCCTATGGCTTCAAGTATAGTAAGGCCGAAGGAGAGCTATGTTCCATGGCCGCTTTGTCTCCTCCTCCGATTGACGCGAGTCTTCATGCTCTCGAACATCAATGAGGTAGTAGGATCCGTTGTGCAGATTTTTGCTGACCACAAAGGGTCCTTCCCAAGGGGGGGGGGATAACTTGTGCATATCAGTCTGATCCTGGATGAGCCGGAGCACCAAATCACCTTCTTGAAAGGTTCTAGTTTTAACCCGGCGGCTATGATAACATCGAAGATCTTGTTGATAAATCGTCGAACGTGCTGCTGCAAGATCCCGCTCTTCATCCAACAGGTCCAGAGAATCCTGACGTGCCTTCTCATTATCAGCTTCAACATAAGCTGCCACACGGTGCGAATCGTGACGGATGTCACTAGGAACAACCGCCTCCGCTCCATAAACCATGAAGAAAGGCGTGTAACCCATAGACCTATTGGGTGTGGTGTTGATGCTCCATAACACAGTAGGTAGCTCCTCGACCCAACAACCCGGCGTCCGCTTTAAGGGAACCATAAGCCTGGTTTGATACCCCGTAGAATTTCTTGATTTGCCCTTTCCGCTTGACCATTAGATTGGGGGTGAGCCACTAATGCTAGATCAAGCCGGATGTGCTCACATTGACAGAATTCTTGCATCTCTCCTTTTGATAAGTTAGTACCATTATCTGTTATAATGCTATGTGGAAAGCCAAACCGGAATATCACCTTTTTGATGAATTGAACCACCGTGGCTGCATCACACTTGCTGACTGGCTCTGCCTCTACCCATTTAGTGAATTTATCAACTGCTGCTAACAAATGGGTCTTCTTATCCTTGGAGCGCTTGAAGGGTCCAACCATATCCAGCCCCCAAGTTGCAAACGGCCACGTAATTGGAATCATCCGCAACTCTTGAGCCGGAACGTGCGCACGGCGGGCAAACTTTTGACATCCATCACATCTTTTGACTAAATTCTCCGCATCAGCATGCACCGTCAACCAGTAAAAAACGTGGCGAAAAGCTTTGGCAACCAATGACTTTGAACCGGCGTGGTGACCGCAATCCCCTTCATGAATTTCTCGCAAAATCTCACAACCTTCTTGAGGAGAAACGCATCGCTGAATTGCTCCTGAAACACTGTAACGATGTAACTCCCAGTTGAGTATGGTCATGGACTTGGACCGCCGGATTATCTGTCGAGCCAACGTTTCCTCAGCTGGTAACTCGCCCCGGTTCATGTAATCTAGATATGGGATCGTCCAATCCGGTATGGCATGTAGAGCTACCACCAACTGAGCCTCTGGATCAGGAATAGCCAAATCTTCTTCGGTTGGTATTTTGACTGAGGATTGTGCAATACATCAAGAAAGACATTGGACGGAACCGGTTTATGTTGGGAACCAAGATGACTTAAAGCGTCTGCCACTTCATTCTTCCGCCGGTCTATATGGTCCACCTGATAACCTTTAAAGTGACCAGCCACTGCGTCCACCTCTCGCCGATATGCAGCCATGAGTGGGTCCTTAGAATCCCAAGTGCCAGACACTTGCTGAGCCACTAGATCTGAATCGCCGAAGCACTTAACCCGGCTCAAATTCATCTCTTTAGCCATCCGAAGACCGTGGAGTAAAGCCTCATATTCAGCTGCATTGTTAGTACAAGGGAACATTAAACGGAGGACATAACAAAACTTGTCACCTCATGGGGAAGTTAATACGACTCCAGCCCCCGAACCCTCTAACTGTCTGGACCCATCAAAATGAATAGTCCAATATGTATTATCTGGTTTCTCCTCAGGTGCCTGTAACTCCGTCCAATCGTTGATGAAATCTATGAGTGCCTGGGACTTGATCGCCGTGCGGGGTATATATTTGAGCCCGTGAGGACCAAGCTCAATGGCCCACTTGGCAATCTGGCCAGTTGCCTCTCTGTTTTGAATGATGTCGCCCAGAGGAGTTGAACTGACCACTGTGATAGGATGGCCCTAAAAATAGTGTTTTAGCTTCCGGCTTGCCATAAACACCCCATACACCAGTTTCTGCCAATGTGGATACCTCTGCTTTGACTCAATGAGCACCTCACTGATATAATAAACCGGCCGTTGAACCGGATACTCTTTGCCAGGCTCCTTGCGCTCTACCACAATGGCTACGCTGACAGCCCGGGCATTAGCAGCCACATATAATAATAATGGCTCTTTATCGAGCGGTGCTGCCAGCACGGGCGGTTCCACTAGCTGCCTCTTCAGATCTTCAAACGCCTTATCAGCTGCCTCACTCCAGACAAAGTTATCTATTTTCTTGAGCATCTGATATAAGGGGATGGCCTTCTCTCCAAGGCGGCTGATAAACCGGCTCAAGGCTGTAATCCGGCAGGCCAGATGTAGCACATCGTTAATACACGCCGGTTTAGCCAAGGACGTAATTGCTGCAATCTTTTCCGGATTAGCCTCAATGCCTCAGTTTGAAACCAGAAAGCATAAGAGCTTACCTGCCGGGACACCGAAAACACACTTCTCCGGATTGAGCATCATCTTGTAAGCCCGGAGATTGTCAAAGGTTTCCCGTAGATCATCTATCAATGTCCCCTCCTTTTTGGATTTGACCACAATATCATCCACATACGCATGAACATTGCACCCAATTTGCTTATGAAGGCAATTCTGAACAGATCGCTGGTAAGTTGCCTGGGCACTCTTGAGTCCAAAGGGCATGGAAACATAGCAGAAGGCTCCAAAGGGAGTTATAAAGGTTGTCTTCTCCTGGTCGTTGAAATGGCGGAGGAACTGTCGGACCGGTTTGAATTTAGGATCAATGTTGAGTGTGTGCTCAGCGAGTTCTCTCGGTACACCTGGCATGTCAGAAGGTTTCCATGCAAAGATGTCCCGATTCTCACGGATGAACTCGATGAGCGCACTTTCCTATTTGGGATCCAGGTTAGTGCTGATGCTGAACTGTTTGGATGAATTGCGAGGGACAAAGTCAACCATCTTAGTGTCTATAGCTGATTTGAACTTCAATGATGTATCATGTTCCGTAGTTGGCTTTTTTAAGGAGGTCATGTCTACCGGATCAACTTGCTCCTTATAGAATTTTAACTCCTCCGTGGCACAAACTGACTCAGCATAAGCCGCATCGCCTTCTTCACACTCTAAAGCAATCTTTCTACTTCCATGTACTGTGATAGTCCCCTTATGACCTGGCATTTTAAGCTGTAGGTAAACATAACATGGCCTTGCCATAAACTTAGCATAAACCGGCCGCCCAAACAAAGCGTGGTACGGACTTTTGATCTTCACCACCTCAAATGTCAATGTTTCTGACCTTGAATTGTAGTCATCTCCAAAAGCTACCTCCAAAGCTATCTTACCAACAGGATATGCAGACTTACCACGCACCACACCATGAAATACCGTATTTGACGGTTTAAGATCCTTATCTGTCAACCCCATACGGCGTAATGTATCATAATACAAAATATTGATACTACTTCCCCCATCCATGAGCACTTTAGTGAACTTGCATCCCCCAACTTGAGGGGCTACCACCAAGGCCAAATGACCTGGATTATCAACCCGGGGCAGGTGATCCTCTCTACTCCACAAAATAGGTTGCTCCGACCAGCGTAAATACTGAGGTACCGCTGGCTCAACAGAGTTGACTGCCCTTTTGTGAAGCTTCTGATCACGTTTGCACAAACTAGTAGTGAAGACATGATATTGCCCGCTGTTCAGCTATTTGGGATTGCTCTGATAACCTGACTGCTGCTGCTGCTGCTGACTCCCCTGATGGTTGTAACATCCCTAGTTGCCTTGGTGTCCTTGATTGACGTGTCCGGTTTGATTGTTTGGAAACCCTGAACCGGAACCACCACCTCCGTATCCCGGCCCGTGGAAACCTCCTCCTGAACTGCCGGGCGGGCCGCTGTCATATTGGAACATATTGGAATTCTTGAAATCCCGCATGATATAACAATCTTTCCGGAGATGTGATGCCGGTTTCTCCTTCGATCCATGCTTTGGACAGGGCTGATTTAACAAACGCTCCAAATTGTTGCCTGGACCTCCACCCCTCTGGGGCTGCTTGCCCTTACGGCGCTGGCCATTCTCCTGCATGTTGGTATTTGCAACAAAGTCCAAACCACTATCGGCCTTGCGCTTACCAGCGTTTCCATGGCCTGCTGGATTATGTTGTTGGCCTTTGGCACTGCCGTTCTTCTTACCCTTCTCTGGTTTGTCCTCCTCTGAATCCGGATCCTTGGTATTATCTGAATCGGCATATTTAACCAAAGCGGCCATGAGTGTTGACATGTCGTTGCAGTGACGTTTGAGCCTTCCCAACTTTTGTTTCAACGGTTTGAAACGGCAATTGCCCTCTAACGTTAACACTGCGGTGTCTGCATTGATACGATCTGATGAATGCAAAATTGCCGAGACCCGTTTGACCCAATGGGTCGTGGACTCCCCTTCCTCTTGGACACAAGCGGCCATATCTACAATTGACATTGGCTGCTTACATGTATCCTTGAAGTTCTGGATAAACCGGTGCTTCAGTTCGGCCCATGATCCAATAGAGTTGGTCGTCAAGCTCTTCAACCAAGTGCGAGCTATTCCTTCCAACATCATGGTGAAATATTTAGCACACACCGCCTCATCCACATCTAACATCTCCATTGCCATATCATAGCTCTGCACCCACGCCTCTGGCTGCAAATCGGCGGTGTAATTTGGTACCTTACGAGGTCCCTTGAAATCCTTGGGTAGTCGTACATTACACAAAGCGGGAGTTAAACACGGTACCCCTAAGGAACTGAACATCGCCCCTGGCTCCACGGAGGCGGTGGGGTGAACCAGAGTATGCTGTCGTGCTCCATGCCGAGCTGTCAACTCGGCCTCTCGAGGTGCGCGGCCATGGTCCACAACATCTTGCGCATTAGCACCTCCCCCAGCTGGGTTTTTTCCCTCGTGGCGAATTTCGGCGACGTGCACTACTGGACACGGCCGGTTCGTCCTCCACGTGTCTGCTATAACTCCGGCTTGGACGGGGAGTGGAATGAATCCTCTCACGGCTGTGTGAATATGCTTGTTGTTGATTTAGTGCTGTCTGAAGGAGATCCCTGGCCCCACGCGCTTCCACTGCAACTGGTGACTCGCCGTCGGTTGGGAGGGCCGCCAGGCGTGAAGCGGCGGCCACAATGTTGTCCAACGGGTTGGAATAATGCCCGGGCGGCGTTGATGGTACAACGTTGTTCTGGCGAGGCAGGTCCGTCGTGCGCGGCTGAACCGGCGCTCCTGCTCCCGGCGCCCCTGCCCGGTTTAGCGTGGGTTGGTTACCAACTCCTGCACCTGGGGTGTTGAAAAGATTATGCGGCTCATAAACCAACGGGAGACGTGATCGGTACCTTCTTCTCATGACTTCCTCTGAAGCATTCTTATCCAGTCTAATCCGGTAAGCCTGTGCTTCCAACTCGGCCCGCTCCGTAGCCATCCTGGTGTTCTCTGCTGCCAGGTCCGCTTTAGCTTGGGCTATCTGATCTTTCACTTTTACAATCTCCGCATCATGCTGATCCCTGGCTGCTGCGTCTACCTCTGTGGACATCAATGTTGCCAGAACGTCGAACAAATCAGACAAGACTTGGGCCGGAGGTGACGCCGAGCTTCCTGCCCCTGCTGGTGCAGTCGTCGTTGAACCGGAGAGCATTGCTGCGGCGGTAGATGAATGAGGCGCCGATTGTGTGCCGACCATGAAGATGGCGGCCCGGTTTGGCAGACCGGGGGAATCCGGAATACTGTTGCCCTCGGATCCTCCCTTAATCCGGCCGTCCTGCAACTGGTAAAGCGATTCGGTTTCTCCAGAAGACTCGTCATCAGAGCAGACTACGGATTCTCCATCGAACACCGGTTTGTCCTCATACCCCGATCCATGGACGACACCTACAAAAACATGCCTTGCCTCGGGCTGAACCGGCGAAGAACTTGCACGCCGAGCCGTTTCGATGATGTCGGTGCAGATGTCCGGCTTGGGGGCCGGTTCGCCAATCTTGCCGATGAAGACGTGAATCCCACCAAAGGGGACCCAGTACCCGTATTCGATTGAATCAGCCTCGGGACCCCATCCCGCGTTGTCGATGTAGAGCTTGCCGCGGCGACTCTTCGTCATCCGGCCCACAGCGTATCCCTTGAGTCCATCGAAGCTGCCCTTCAAGAACTCAAAACCATCGTGCGATAGCCCCACGGTGGGCGCCAACTGTCGTGGGTTTGTCACGGCAGATGTCCTCGTGAAAGGACTTAGTCATGGAGCCATCGCAACGGGTTAGCTTAAAGGGGTTAAACCGGACAAGGGGACACGGGAGTTTATACTAGTTCGGCCCCTTCAATGAAGGTAAAAGCCTACGTCTAGTTGTGATTGGTATTGCTAGGGTCTCGAAGGCCAGGGAGCGAATCCGCTTTGTCTAGCTCTCGAGTTGTTGTTGTCTGTCCCTAAACCGCAGTCGGGTCGTCCCTTTATATACATAGGTTGATGCCCGCCGGGCTACAGAGTCCTGAAGCCGGATTATAAACATATCCGGTTCGGCCTCTCTCTTTCTATCTTACAATACAAGTTACATGACTAGGCCAGTTTACATTTACAGACTGTAACCCGCCTTTGGGCCCTCCGTAAAGTGCCATCATATTTACATCTTCATGAGCTTCTAATCTTCAAAGAGTCAACCCGGCTACATAAGGCCGGTTTACCTCCAGTAGTAATATCCCCAACACTTTCTATTTTCTGTTGTGGTCGGGTTTTGAGTCTTTACTCAACTGCACACCTTGCAACACAGGTAAGAACTCCTTCTTTGACTGTTCCATTTTGAACTACTTCAAAATATTGTCAAGGTATGTACTCATTGAAAAATCTTATCAAGCGTCTTGATCTATATCTATAGATCTTGATGCTCAATGTGTAAGCAGCTTCATCGAGGTCTTTCTTTGAAAAATTCTTATTCAAGTATCCTTTTATGCTATCTAGAAGTTCAGTATTATTTCCGATCAACAATATGTCATCCACATATAATATCAGAAATGCTACAGAGCTCCCACTCACTTTCTTGTAAATACAGGCTTCTCCAAAAGTCTGTAGAAAACTATATGCTTTGATCAACTCATCAAAGCATATATTCCAACTCCGAGATGCTTGCACCAGTCCATAGATGGATCGCTGGAGCTTGCACACTTTGTTAGCACCTTTAGGATTGACAGAACTTTCTTGTTGTATCATATACAACTCTTCTTTAAGAAATCCATTAAGGAATGCAGTTTTGACATACGTTTGCCAGATTTCATAAAATGTGGCAATTGCTAACATGATTCAGACAGACTTAGGCATCGCTACGAGTGAGAAAATCTCATCATAGTCAACACCTTGAACTTGTTGAAAATATTTTTACGACAATTTGAGCTTTGTAGATAGTAACACTACTATTAGCGTATGTCTTCCTCTTGAAGATCCATTTATTCTCAATGGCTCGCCAATAATTGGGCAAGTCAATAAAAGTCCATACTTTGTTCTTTATACATGGATCCCATCTCAGATTTCATGACCTTAAGCCATTTCGCGGAATCCAGGCTCATCATTGCTTCCTCATAGTTCGTAGGTTCGTCATGGTCTAGTAACATGACTTCCAGAAAGGATTACCGTACCACTCTGGTGCAGACCATACTCTGTTTGTCCTACGAGGTTCGGTAGTAACTTGATCTGAAGTTTCATGATCATCATTAGCTTCCTCACTAATTGGCGTAGAAATCACTAGAACTGATTTTTGTGATGAACTACTTTCCAATTCGGGAGAAGGTACAATTAACTCATCAAGTTCTACATTCCTCCCACTCACTTCTTTCGAGAGAAACTTCTTCTCTAGAAAGGATCCACTCTTAGCAACAAAGATCTTGCCTTTTGGATCTATGATAGAAGGTGTACCCAATAGTTTCTTTTGGGTATCCTATGAAGACGCACTTTTCCGATTTGGGTTTGAGCTTATCAGGCTGGAACTTTTTTCACATAAGCATCACAACCCCGAACTTTAAGAAATGATAGCTTAGGTTTCTAGCCAAACCATAGTTCATACGGTGTCATCTCAACGGATTAGACGGTGCCCTATTTAACGTGAATGTAGCTGTCTCTAATGCATAACCCCAAAATGATAGTGGTAAATCGGTAAGAGACATCATAGATTGCACTATATCCAATAAAGTACGGTTATGACATTCGGACACACCATTATGCCATGGTGTTCCAGGTGGCATGAATTTGTGAAACTATTCCACATTGTTTTAGTTTACCAAACTCGTAACTCAAATATTCGTCTCTACGATCAGATTGTAGAAACTTTATTTTCTGTTTATGATGATTTCCCACTTCACTCTGAAATTCTTTGAACTTCTCAAATGTTTCAGACTTACGTTTCATCAAGTAGATATACCCATATCAGCTCAAATCATCTCTGAAGGTCAGAAAATAATGATACCCGCCGCGAGCCTCAACACTCATCGGACCGCATACATCAGTATGTATTATTTACAACAAGTCAGTTGCTCGCTCCATTGTTCCGGAGAATGGAGTCTTAGTCATCTTGCCCATGAGGCATGGTTCGCAACCATCAAGTGATTCCAAAAGCCCATCAGCATGGAGTTTCTTCATGCGCTTTACACCAATATGACCTAATCGGCAGTGCCACAAATAAGTTGCACTATCATTATTAACTTTGCATCTTTGGCTTCATTATTATGAATATGTGTATCACTACGATCGAGATTCAATAAACCATTTATATTGAGTGTATGACGATAGAAGGTTTTATTCATGTAAATAGAACAACAATTATTCTTTGACTGAAATGAATAACCGTATTGCAATAAACATGATCCAATCATATTCATGCTCAACGCAAACAACAAATAACATTTATTTTAGGTTCAACACTAATCCCGAATGTAAAGGGAGTGTGCGATGGTGATCTTATCAACCTTGGAATCACTTCCAATACACATCACCACATCGCCCTTAACTAGTCTCGGTTTATTTTTCAACTCCCGTTTCGAGTTACTACTCTTAGCAACTGAACCAGTATCAAATACCGAGGGGTTGCTATAAACACTAGTAAAGTACACATCAATAACATGTATATACAATATACCTTTGTTCAGTATGCCATCCTTCTTATCCGCCAAGTATCTAGGGCAGTTCCACTTCCAGTGAACATTTCCTTTGCAGTAGAAGCACTCAGTTTCTAGCTTGGTTCTAGATTTGGGATTCTTCATGGGAGTGGCAACTTGCTTGCCATTCTTCTTGAAGTTCCCTTTCTTCCCCTTGCCCTTTTACTTGAAACTAGTGGTCTTGTCAACCATCAACACTTGATGCTTTTCTTGATTTCTACCTTCGCTGATTTTAGCATCGCGAAGAGCTTGGGAATTACTTTTGTCATCCCTTGCATATTATAGTTCATCATGAAGTTCGAGTAACTTGGTGATAGTGACTAGAGAACTCTGTCAATCACTATTTTATCTGGAAGATTAACTCCCACTTGATTCAAGCAATTGTAGTACCCAGACAATCTGAGCACATGCTCACTGGTTGAGCTATTCTCCACCATCTTGTAGGCAAAGTACTGTTAGAGGTCTCATACCTCTCGACACGGGCATGAGTCTGAAATACTAATTTCAACTCTTGGAACATCTTATATGCTTCGTGGCATTCAAAACGTTTTTGAAGTCCCGGTTCTAAGCCGTAAAGCATGGTGCACTAAACTATGAAGTAGTCATCATACCGAGCTTTGTCAAACATTCATAACATCTGCATTTGCTCCTGCAATAGTTATGTCACCTAGCGGTGCATCAAGGACATAATTGTTCTGTGCAGCAACGAGGATAATCCTCAGATCACGGATCCAATCCGCATCATTGCTACTATCATCTTTCAACATAGTTTTCTCTAGGAACATATCATAAATAAAACAGGGAAGCTATTCGTGAGCAATTGATTTACAACATAGATATGCAAAAACTATCAGGACTAAATTCATGATAAATTTAAGTTCAATTAATCATATTACTTAAGAACTCCCACTTAGATGGACATCCCTCTAATCATCTAAGTGATCACGTGATCCATATCAACTAAACCATGTCCGATCATCACGTGAGATGGAGTAGTTTTCAATGGTGAACATCACTATGTTGATAATATCTATTATATGATTCACGCTCGACCTTTCGGTCTTAGTGTTCCGAGGCCATATCTGCATATGCTAGGCTCGTCAAGTTTAACCCGAGTATTCTGCATGTGCAAAACTGGCTTGCACCCATTGTATGTGAACGTAGAGCTTATCACACCCGATCATCACATGGTGTCTCAGCACGAAGAACTTTCACAACGGTCCATACTCAGGGAGAACACTTGTACCTTGAAATTTAGTGAGAGATCATCTTATAATGCTACCGCCGAACTAAGCAAAATAAGATGCATAAAGGTAAACATCACATGCAATCAAATATAAGTGATATGATATGGTCATCATCATCTTGTGCCTTTGATCTCCATCTCCAAAGCACCATCATGATCACCATCGTCACTGGCTTGACACCATGATCTCCATCATCTTGATCTTTATCAACGTGTTGTCACATGGTCATCTCGCCAACTATTGCTTTTGCAACTATTGCTATCGCATAGCGATAAAGTAAAGCAATTGTATGGCGCTTGCATCTTATGCAATAAAGAGACAACCATAAGGCTTCTGCCAGTTGCCGATAACTTTAATAAAACATGATCATCTCATACAACAATTTATATCTCATCACGTCTTGACCATATCACATCACAACATGCCCTGCGAAAACAAGTTAGACGTCCTATACTTTGTTGTTACAAGTTTTACGTGGCTGCTACGGGCTGAGCAAGAACCGTTCTTACCTATGCATCAAAAACCACAACGCAGGAAAGTGATTGCTTTTTGATCTTCAGAAAGAACCCTGTTCATTGAATCTGATTCAACAAAAGTTGGAGAAACTGACACCCACCAGCCACCTGTGTGCGAAGCACGTTGGTAGAACCAGTCTCGCGTAAGCGTACGCGTAATGTCGGTCTAGGCCGCTTCATCCAACAATACCACCGAATCAAGAATCAACTAGTGACGGTAAGCAATATGTATATACCCACGCCCACAACTCCTTTGTGTTCTACTCGTGCATTTAACATCTACGCATAAACCTAGCTCTTATGCCATTGTTGGGGAACGCAGTAATTTTAAAAAATTCCTACGCACACGCAAGATCATGGTGATGCATAGCAACGAGAGGGAAGAGTGTTTTCCACGTACCCTCGTAGACCGTAAGCGGAAGAGTTATGACAACGCGGTTGATGTAGTCGTATGTCTTCACGATCGACCGATCCTAGTACCGAAGGTACGACACCTCCGCGATCTGCACACGTTCAGCTCGGTGATGTCCCACGAACTCATGATCCCACAGAGTGTCGAGGGAGAGCTTCGTCAGCACGACGGTGTGATGACGGTGATGATGTTGCTACCGGAACAGGGCTTCGCCTAAGCACCACTACGATATGACCGAGGTGGATTATGGTGGAGGGGGGCATCACACACAGCTAAAAGATCAATGATCAACTTGTGTGTCCATGGGGGCCCTTCCCCGTATATAAAGGAGTGGAGGGGCCGACCCTCTCTATGGCGCGCCCTAGGGGAGTCCTACTCCCACCGGGAGTAGGATTCCCCCCTTCCTAGTTGGAGTAGGAGAGGAAGGGAAGGAGGAGCAGGAGAGAAGGAAAGCCCCCCCCCCCCCAAACATATTCCAATTTGGCCTCCTGCCCAAGGGGGCGCACCAGCCCCTTGTGGGCTGGTGTGCTTCCTTCTTATGGCCCATAAGGCCCATAACTTCTCCCGGGGGGGTTCCGGTAACCTCCCGGTACTCCGGAAAAATGCCCGAACCACTCGGAACCATTCCGATGTCCAAACATAGGCTTCCAATATATCAATATTTATATCTCGACCATTTCGAGACTCCTTGTCAAGCCCGTGATCACATCCGGGACTCTGAACAACCTTTCGTTCATCAAAACACATAAACTAATAATATCGATCGTCACCGAACGTTAAGTGTGCGGACCCTACGGGTTCGAGAACTATGTAGACATGACCGAGACTCACTTCTGGTCAATAACCAATAGCGTAACTTGGATGCTCATATTGGTTCCTACATATTCTACGAAGATCTTTATCGGTCAAACTGCATAACAACATACGTTGTTCCCTTTGTCATCGGTATGTTACTTGCCCTAGATCTGATCATCGGTATCTCAATACCTAGTTCAATCTCGTTACTGGCAAGTCTCTTTACTCGTTCCGTAATGCATCATCCCGCAACTAACTCATTAGTCACAATGCTTGCAAGGCTTATAGTGATGTGCATTACCGAGAGGGCCCAGAGATACCTCTCTGATACTCGGAGTGACAAATCCTAATCTCGATCTATGCCAACTCAACAAACACCATTGGAGACACCTGTAGAGCACCTTTATAATCACCCAGTTACGTTGTGACATTTGGTAGCACACAAAGTGTTCCTCTGGTATTCGGGAGTTGCATGATCACATATTCATAGGAACATGTATAAGTTATGGAGAAAGCAATAGCAACAAATTAAACGATCATCGCGCTAAGCTAACGGATGGGTCAAGTCAGTCACATCATTCTCTACTGATGTGATCTCGTTAATCAAATGACAACTCATGTCTATGGTTAGGAAACATAACCATCATTGATTCAACGAGCTAGTCAAGTAGATGCAAACTAGTGACACTCTGTTTGTCCATGTATTCACACATGTACTAAGTTTTCGGTTAATACAATTCTAGCATGAATAATAAACATTTATCATGATATATGGAAATAAATAATAACTTTATTATTGCCTCTATGGCATATTTCCTTCACCCACTTCATAGCCAATGTCGAAGATCTAACCGACATGCTGGACTACGCCTCCGAAGACATCGACGGTATGGACGGCGATGCTGGAGAAGAACAAGGCCAAAACCCTCCGTTTACCAGACGATGGATGACCACCTCCACATACGACGTGTATGTGGTGGATACACCCAAAGAGGATGGCGACAACGGCAAGAAGGATCCGGTTGAGGACAAGCCTGCCGAAGCCCCTCCGAAGCGTCGACATCAGCGATGCCGCTCAAAATCGCGTCACGACAAAGACATCAATATCGGCACCGATGACAATAATACTACGGAGAATGCCGAAGACCCTGAACCCCCTGTAGAGACAACATCCGAATAGGATGATTGGGAGGATGGGCAAGTAAACACCGACGATCCTGTCGAGAACGAGGACTCGGAGGACAGTAACTACCTACTAAACTCCGAAGAGGATACGAGCCTCGGCAATGAAGATTTTATCGTGCCAGAGGAACCCCTCGAACAAGAGCGCTTTAAATGTCGGCTAATCACCACTGCAAGAATCCTGAAAAAGAAGCAGAAGCAGCTTCGAGATGATCAGGATCTACTCAATGACAGATGGACCAACATCCTGGCTGCAGAGGAATACGGCCTCGAACACCCAACTAAGGTTACCCGAAGCGCAAGCTACTGCCTCAATTTGATGACGAGGCCCGTGAGCCCACAGTGCTAAAGCATATAACTACTGACGAGCCCGACCGACCACCACGTGGACGGGATAGACCGGCTACCCATGCCGAACACCAGCCCGCGCCACCCCGTCCTTGAGGCAAGGGGGTAACGGCCTAGGGCTATACCTACGGCTTACGCAAGGACCTGGACAATAGAGCCGGTATGACAAGATCAATCTACAGATCGAGGGGGCGTGCTCCAACACGCGAGGGCGGCCTTCAGACTTGGCGGGACAGACACAACCTCGCACAGGCCGAAAACCGCATACGGCCCCTGTCTGAATTACGCCGCGATGTCGCCCAGAAAATTCTAGTGGCAGCCGGGAGGCGCCGCACACCCCCTATGCTTCACCGATTAGGTAATGGAGCACCAGTTCCCAGAAGGGTTTAAACCCGTGAACATTGAATTATATGACGGTATAACAGATCCCGCAGTATGGATTGAAGATTTTCTTCTCCACATTCACATGACCCGCGGTGACGATCTACATGCCATCAAATACCTCCCCCTAAAGCTTAAGGGACCAGCTCAGCACTGGTTAAATAGCCTCCCAGAAATTCTATTGGCAGCTGGGAAGATTTGGAAGATGCCTTTAGAGACAACTTCCAAGGTACCTATGTACGGCCCCCGGACGTCGATGACCTCAGTCACATAGTCCAGTAACCCGGAGAGTCAGCCCAAAAATTCTGGACAAGGTTCTTAATTAAAAAGAACCAAATCATCGACTGTCCGGATGCTGAAGCCCTAGCGGCCTTTAAACACAACATCCGTGACGAATGGCTCACCCGACACCTCGGCCAAGAGAAGCCAAAGTCCATGGCAACACTTACAGCACTCATGACCCATTTTTGCATGGGAGAGGATAGCTGGTTAGCCCGTAGAAACAACGGTACCAACAACCCTAGTACTTCTGAAACCATAAACGGCAGCGCCAGGCCCCGACGCAACAAACACAAGCATCGAAATAATAATGATAATACCGAAGACACAACGGTCAATGCCGTATTCAGTGGCTCCAAATCCAGTCAACGGAAGAATCCATTTAAAAGAAACAAAGAAGGTTCATCTAGCCTAGAACGAATACTCGATTGACCCTGCCAAATTCACAGCACCGCCGACAAGCCTGCCAACCATACCAATAGAAGTTGTTGGGTCTTTAAACAAGCCGGTAAGCTAAACACCAGACATAAGGAGAAGGGGTCGCCCAGTGAGGACGACAACGAGCCTCACCCACCAAACACCGGGGGACAGAAGAAATTTCCCCGTGAGGTCAAAACGGTGAATATGATATACGCTAATCACATCCCCAAGCGAGAGCGCAAGCACGCTCTAAGGGACGTCTATGCGATAGAGCCAGTCGCCCCAAAATTCAATCCATGGTTAGCCTGTCTGATCACTTTCGATCGGAGAGACCATCCGAATAGTATCCGTCACGGAGGCTCGGTCGTGTTGGTACTCGACCCAATTATCGATGGATTCCACCTTACGCGGGTCCTCATGGACGGCGGCAGCAGCCTTAACTTGCTCTATCAGGACATAGTCCGCAAAATGGGTATTGATTTGTCAAGAATTAAACCCACCAAAACTACCTTTAAAGGAGTAATACCTGGTGTGGAGGCCCGTTGCACGAGCTCAATCACATTGGAAGTTGTCTTCGGTTCGCCGGACAACTTTGAAGTGAGGACTTGATCTTCGACATCGTCCCCTTCCGTAGCGGTTCTCATGCACTGCTCGGACGAACCGCGTTCGCTCCCTTCAATGCGATCCCGCATTATGCATATCTCAAACTAAAGATGCCCGGACCACGTGGTGTTATAACAGTCAATGCAAACACGAAGCGCTCCCTCCGTACTGAGGAGCACACCACGGCTCTTGCACGGAAGTCCAGGGCGGCCTTATCAAGACAAACACTACATCGGCAGTCAAGCCCCCGGACACTGTTAAACGCGTCCGGACTACTCGGCAGAGCAACAGTCCAGCTCGTCCGGAGCTTGATTAGCAATTCGGCCTCCGTCTCAGCCCCAACCGAATTGCGGCATATGTGTCACGCGTACATAACTACGCACTAAAGATATCATGCGCCAAGACGGAGGCATAGTAAAGATAAAGTCCACAATACGGCTTGACCCTATCTGGTCCTTCATGTTCCTTTTCTCTTTCTTTTCCAGGTTACTTACAACCACCATCACCTTCCGACGGTACCAAGGGCCCTTTTCTAGGTCCCTCATGAGAACCCAATCGTTGATCCTTTCGAAGGATAATACACCAAGGAGGAAAAATAGCATGGACGTGTGGCAGAGTATCTAAAGGATATTTAAAGATCACCACTTCCTTTTAGGACCCGCACACCCCTTTCCCCGGTGCCCGGCATGTAAAATAGCCTCGATGCTTATCGCATCATTTGTAAAAATATGTTTTGACGTATGAATCAGACTATAATGGAAATCGTTTTTTGCCCAACATATTCGGTACTGGCTTATTTCCTAATTCGTATTCCCTCTTTTTTTCGTCTGATCGCCATGTACACCTCGGTACGACTTAAATCGCTAGAGGCTCCATTCGGCCACGTACATTTCTTAAAAATAAAATAAAGTCTGAACACTTTTATAGTACAATTCGGCGTCTCAAATATAGCATTATATGCATCGGCTCCAAATCATGTCTTTGGTCAATAGTTGGGTTGCCTGACTCCTGTGGTTGCTACCTTACGTTCCGCTCGTTCGGCTATGGTAGTAAAGGGAGAACTACCGCGATTGTGTTTCTGGCTCATCCGGATAAACACCTCACTATAGAAAGCCTAAAACTGACTGTCATGATGTGGCAAAGCTGGTCAGCTATTCGATGACTAAGTATAAATATATCGCGATTTTTTCCGCATTACACGAAGGACCTCTCCACCCGGTCAGGCATCTACAGCACCCAAGTTTGGATAATCGAATAATACTAGGGGCTGCGCCTACAATCTTATTGTCAAACTCCTATGGCTAAGTGAGAGCGATAAAGCCACATAGTCTGATTGCCTGGTTCGCCGCACTAACACCTCCTTTAAGGACCAAGCCATTGGGTCAAGTGTGTCCAGGTGCTATTCTGAACACCCCCGTGCTACCCACGTGGGGGCTGAAGCCGACGACTGGCCAACTCTCAGATACCGTAAACAACCGCAAAGGAGGAAAATAATTAGAGGTAAAACAAGCAACATATTATGCATAAGCCTTGTTTCATAATACAAAGTTCGGGCAGCACGAATACATTCATTCGAAGATAATGTCCTTCGAACACTGGACCTCTACAATGCGAGAACCTTCCAAGACTTCATCAAAATACCGCTCCAGCATGCAGTGCTCCTTGCCTGCGGGCAGTCCCTTGGTTGCTAGCTTGACGGCGTTCATCTTGGCCCACTGTACCTTGACGCGGGCGAAGGCCATCCGGGCACCTTCGATACAGACCGACTGCTTTATGGCATCCAGCCGGGGCAGGCACTGACTAGTCGCTTCACGAGCCCGAAGTAGCTGTCGAGTATGGGCTCGGTGGGCCAGAGATGGATTATAATATCCCTCATAGCTAATCCGGCCACCCTATGCAGTTTGGTCAACTGTTTCAGCTGATCGCTGAGGGGCATCGGATGCTCTAGCGCAAGGTACTGCGACCAAAACAGCTTCTCCGTTGAGCTCCCCTCTTCGGCTCGGAAGAACTCCATAGCATCAGCAATACTCCGAGGCAGATCCGCAAACGCTCCTAGAGAACTCCAAACCCGGGTTAGTAAGAGGTACCTTCTCCTCAAAAATTTGCTTTGCATAATAAAGACCTTACCCGCCGCAATCTTCTTGGCCTCTTGAATCCCCAGGCAGGCGCCTTGTGCTTCAACCCGGGCGTCCTGTGCGCTTTGTAGGGCCTTAGCAAGTTCGGTATCTCGATTCGTAACCATGCGCTCCAAGGACTCACATTTGCCTATGACATCCTAGAGATCTTGCTGGACTTCCTCCACCCGTGATTCATGCTTTTGGCGGGCGGCTCGTTTCCCCTCTGCCTCCTTCTTGGCCTCGGCCAACGTGTTCTTGAGGGTCTCGACCTCAGACGCGTCAACTGTGAGCATACTTACAAAACTCAGCAAGATAGCACAACAACAAGACATATCATGTCGAATGTGAATAGGTATCGCATACCTTACTTCTCCTCCAATAGTTTGTTGGTACGAATGAGCTCTTCATCGGTCCGCTCCAACCGCCGCTTTAGTTTGGACACTTCATCGGCATGGGCGGCTGCCGCTAACTTCGACGCCTGTTTGTTCAAATACACGTGTATGTTGATCTCCTACGAAGACTATTTGATCCTCTGTTTGGCCTTTCTTAAATGAACGCCGAACAGAGTCTTAGGGGCTACTGACTATACACATACATTCTTTTTATAGTTAAAAAATATTACATCACGTACCTCAAAGCCTGTCAGAAGGCTAGTATAGGCCTCGTTCAATCCGCTTTTAGCAGACCGAACCTTTTCAACCATCGTACCCATAAGGGTACGATGTTCCTAAACAATGGAGGCGCTCTGGAGCACTTCCATCAGAGTGTCCGGCGCCTCCGAATTGACAGAGGTCACCGGTGGAGTCGATGCACCCCTTCTTTCGAAGGAGGCTGCTCGCCTGATTCCGGAGCCGTATCGGTCTCCGGAATGATATTCGGTTGGGGGCTGAATTGGGCATGGCCCCCGTTGCCGGCCTCCATGGGGGTCGGTTCCCCCATGTTTTCGGCAGCAAAGGTATTACCCTCTGGCGCCACCTTGACGGCTTCCCGCACCTCTCCATGGCCTGGAAAGGTCCCTCAGGACAACACTTCGGTGTTGTCCGTAGCAGTGGGTGGGGACACCGGTGGAGGCGACTCACTCTCCATCATGTGTGAGCCCAACGAATTCCCAGAAGACGATGATTGCCGAGGGAGATCGCGGGCCAGACTACAATACGTAATTATGTGTGTTAGGATCACAAGGCATAAAGCCGGATACATACATTATCCTTAAATACTTACGATTTGTCCGAAGGCTTCGGCCTGGGGTTCCATTCGGGGATGGCTTCGGTGTCCGATTCCGAATCGTCTGAAAGGGAGAGTTTCCCCTTCTTGGACGCTTCCGCCTCTAGATCTGCGGAAGCTCCCCTTTTCTTCTCCCCCCTTAAGGGGAGAATTGTTCTCCTCCACTTCCTCCTCATCTTCATCATGGGAGGAGAGAGCTCCGGTATCTTCGGATGATATATTCGAAGTACCTTTGCGGCGAAGGCCACTTCGGGCCTCCTTGCTCTTCTTCTTGGCCTTCTTTTCTGGCGCCTGGTACGGCGCCGGAACCAGCATCTTCGTCAGAAGAGGAATAGTTGGGTCTTCGGGCAGGGGAGCAGGACACTTGATCCGCTATGCCTTCTTCGTCCAGCCCTGGGGGACAAGGGGAAGGTTTAAACTTACTCTTTGGATCCACAAATCAAAGATATGATCGGAAATTTGAAAAACTCACTGGAGTGGCTGGATGAGCGCATTCGTGGCCGAGGTCTTCGGTCATCGGTGGCCACGTCTTTTGGGTCTTAAAACACAGCTTCCATATATCTTCGTGCTTTGTGCCAAAGAACCGCTGCAAGGTTCGGGGACTTGCCGGATCAAACTCCCACATATGGAGAGTCCAGCATTAACAGGGGAGAATCCGGCGAAATAGCATCACCTGGATCATGCTGGCAAGGCTGGTGTTCTTGTCCACCATGCTCTTGACGCTCTTTTGCAGCGTCATCACCTCGTCGGATGACGCCAAATCTAGGCCCTTCTTGAGCCATGATGTGAGCCGCAATGGTGGACCGGTTTTAAACTCAGGAGTGGCAGCCCATGAGGCGTCGTGAGGTTCCGTAACGTAGAACCACTCCTGTTGCCACCCCTTCACGGTCTCCACGAAGGTCCCTTTGGGCCAGGTGACGTTAGGGAGCTGCTTGCTCACCATGGCACTCCTCACTCCGCGTGTTGACCCTCGACCACCTTCGGCTTCACATTGAAGACCTTGAGCCATAGGCCGAAGTGGGGGGGGGGGATGCGGAGGAATGCCTCGCACGCGATGATGAACGCCGAGATATTGAGGAATGAATTTGGGGCTAGGTCATGGAAATCTAGCCCGTAATAGTACATGAGTCCGCGAATGAAAGAGCGGAGAGGAAACCCTAGTTCGCGTATAAAGTGGGGGATGAATACTACCCTCTCATTGGGCTTTGGTGTGGGAATGATCTGCTTTTTGGCAGGAAGCCGATGGGCGATTTCCTTGGATAAATACCCCGCTTCTCGGAGTCCTTTGATGTGCTCCTCCACGACGGAGGAGGCCATCCACTTGCCCTGCGCTCCAGATCCGGACATGGTTGGAGCGTTTGCTGGGGACGGAAAGGGTTGAACCTTGGGCGCTGGAGCTCGAGAGCAGATGGGCTGAGGAGGAAGAAGGTGCGGGGTAAAAAGGTGGATCTTTTATAAAAGTAGTGAATGTCGAACGTCCCCCCCCCCCAAGAAGCCTTAAAACTCTCCTATTCCCCAGGAGTCGGGCGAGTGACGCGGTTGGATTACCCAAATCCGTATTGATGAGAATCCTGCAATAAGGGGACATGATCTTTGCTTTGACAAGACGTGTCAATGAATACCGGTCTCGAAACGCGAAGCGGGAGGCTGGAAAACGGTTCGAAATAATAATAAGGCCGGAACACAATACCTCGCCGAAAAAGTTGTCAGAATATATAACCTATTTTTATTTAAAGTATTTTGCCTTCATGGTCCAGGGTTGTAACTATTGTACAGAGTCGGATATAGTTCTTTTGATCAACTACTTTGGAGTATTCGGAGGAGGAACCCGCCTTGCAATGCTGAAGACAATCTGCGCGCCAGACACATCGTCATTGAAGCCTGGTTCAAGAGAGTCCTAGATTAGGGGGTCCCCGGGCGTCCGGGCTATGTGACGTGGGACGGACTGGTGGGCTGAGAAGATACAAGATAGAAGGCTCCCCCCCCCCCCGTGTCCGGCTGGGACTCTCCTTGGCGTGGAAGGCAAGCTTGGCGTTCGGATATGAAGATTCCTTTCTCTATAAAACCGACCCTGTATAATCCTAGCCCCCTCTAATATCTATATAAACCGGAGGGTTTAGTCCATAGAGGCAGTCATAATCATACAAGCTAGACATCTAGGGTTTAGCCATCACGATCTCGATGTAGATCAACTCTTGTAACCCCTATACTCATAAAAGTCAATCAAGCAGGACATAGGGTTTTACCTCCATCAAGAGGGCCCGAACCTGGGTAAACATTGTGTCCCCTGCCTCCTGTTACCTTTTATCCTTAGACGCACAGTTCGGGACCCCCTACCCGAGATCTGCCGGTTTTGACACCGACAGTCCCCCACTTTCCTAGTCCAAGTAGGAGAAGAAGGAAGGAGAGGGAGAGGGAAAGAGGGGCCGCGCCCCTCCCCTAGTCCTATTCGGACTCCCCTTGGTGGGGGGCACCTGTTGGAAATATGCCCTAGAGGCAATAATAAAATGATTATTATTATATTTCCTTGTTCATGATAATTGTCTATTGTTCATGCTATAATTGTGTTATACAAAAATCATAATACATGTGTGAATACATAGGCCACAACATGTCCCTAGTGAGCCTCTAGTTGACTAGCTCGTTGATCAATAGATGGACAAGACCCAATCCTAAGCATAGCACAAGATCGTGTAGTTCGTTTGCTAGAGCTTTTCTAAATGTCAAGTATCATTTCCTTAGACCATGAGATTGTGCAACTCACGGATACCGTAGGAGTGCTTTGGGTGTACCAAACGTCACAACGTAACTGGGTGGCTATAAAGGTGCACTACAGGTATCTTCGAAAGTGTCTGTTGGGTTGGCATGAATCGAGACTGGGATTTGTCACTCCGTATGACGGAGAGGTATCTCTGGGCCCACTCGGTAATGCATCATCATAATGAGCTCAGTGTGACTAAGTAGTTGGTCACATGATCATGCATTACAGAACGAGTAAAGTGACTTGCCGGTAAGGAGATTAAACGAGGTATTGGGATACCGACGATCGAATCTCGGGCAAGTAACGTACCGATTGACAAAGGGAATTGTATACGGGATTGCTTGAATCCTCGACATCGTGGTTCATCCGATGAGATCATCGTGGAACATGTGGGAGCCAACATGGGTATCCAGATCCCGCTGTTGGTTATTGGTCGGAGAGTTGTCTCGGTCATGTCTGCATGGTTCCCGAACCCGTAGGGTCTACACACTTAAGGTTCGATGGCGCTAGGGTTATTAGGAAGACTTGTATGTGATTACCGGATGTTGTTCGGAGTCCCGGATGAGATCCAGGACGTCACGAGGAGTTTCGGAACGGTCCGGAGGTGAAGATTTATATGTAGGAAGTTGTCATACGGTCACCGAAAAGGTTCGGGGGCATATCGGTATTATACCGGGGCCACCGGAGGGGTTCCGGGGGTCCACCGGGAGGGGCCACCTCTCTCGGAGGGCCTAATGGGCTGTAGAGGAAAGGGAACCAGCCCTACATGGGTTGGGCGCATCCCCCCTTGGGCCCATGCGCCTAGGGTTGGGGGGGAAACCCTAAGGGGGGCGCCTCCCTTGCTTGGGGGGCAAGCCCCCTCCCCTTGGCCGCCGCCCCCCTCTAGATCTCATCTAGAGGGGGCCGGCCCCCTTCCTCCTTCCCCTATAAATAGAGGGGCAAGGGGAGGGCTGCACACCACATCCAAGGCGCAGCCCCTCCCCTCCCCAACACCTCTCCTCCTCCGCAAGAGCTTGGCGAAGCCCTGCCGGAGTACTGCTGCTCCACCACCACAACACCGTCGTGCTACTATTGGAGCCCTCTTCCTCAACCTCTCCCTCCTCCTTGCTGGATCAAGGCACGAGAGACATCCTCACTCCGTACGTGTGTTGAACGCGGAGGTGCCGTCCGTTCGGCGCTGGGATCATCGGTGATTTGGATCACGACGAGTACGACTCCATCAACCCCGTTCTCTTGAACACTTTCGCTCACGATCTACAAGGGTATGTAGATGTACTCCTCTCCCTCTCGTTGCCAGATGACTCCATAGATTGATCTTGGTGATGCGTAGAAAATTTTAAATTTCTGCTACGATCCCCAACAGTGGCATCATGAGCTAGGTCTATGCGTAGTTTCTATGCACGAGTAGAACACAAGTTGTTGTGGGCGTCGATTTTGTCAATTTACTTGCCGTTAGTAGTCTTATCTTGATTCGGCGGCATCATGGGATGAAGCGGCCCGGACCGACCTTACACGTACGCTTACGTGAGACTGGTTCCACCGACTGACATGCACTAGTTGCATAAGGTGGCTAGCGGGTATCTGTCTCTCCCACTTTAGTCTGATCGGATTCGATGAAAAGGGTCCTTATGAAGGGTAAATGGAAATTGGCATATCACGTTGTGGTTTTGGCGTAGGTAAGAAACGTTCTTGCTAGAAACCTATAGCAGCCACGTAAAAACTTGCAACAACAATTAGAGGACGTCTAACTTGTTTTTGCAGCATATGCCGTGTGATGTGATATGGCCAAAAGGATGTGATGAATGATATATGTGATGTATGAGATTGATCATGTTCTTGTAATAGGAATCACGACTTTGCATGTCGATGAGTATGACAACCGGCAGGAGCCATAGGAGTTGTCTTAATTTATTTATGAACTGCGTGTCAACTTATATGTCATGTAATTACTTTACTTTATCGCTAACGGTTAGCCATAGTAGTAGAAGTAATAGTTGATGAGACAACTTCATGAAGACACGATGATGGAGATCATGATGATGGAGATCATGGTGTCATGCCGGTGACGACGATGATCATGGCGCCCCGAAGATGGAGATCAAAAAGGAGCAAAATGATATTGGCCATATCATGTCACTATTTGATTGCATGTGATGTTTATCATGTTTTACATCTTATTTTCTTAGAACGACAGTAGCATAAATAAGATGATCCCTCACAATAATTTCAAGAAAGTGTTCCCCCTAACTGTGCACCATTGCTAAGGTCCATTGTTCCGAAGCACCACATGATGATCGGGTGTGATAGGTTCTAACGTTCGCATACAACGGGTGTAAGCCAGATTTACACACGCAAAACACTTAGGTTGACTTGACGAGCCTAGCATGTACAGACATGGCCTCGGAACACGGAAGACCGAAAGGTCGAACATGAGTCATATAGAAGATACGATGAACATGAAGATGTTCACCGATGATGACTAGTCCGTCTCACGTGATGATCGGACATGGCCTAGTTGAATCGGATCATGTATCACTTAGATGACTAGAGGAATGTCTATCTGAGTGGGAGTTCATTAGATAATTTGATTAGATGAACTTAATTATCATGAACTTAGTCTAAAATCTTTACAATATGTCTTGTAGATCAAATGGCCCACGCTAATGTTGTCCTCAACTTCAACGCGTTCCTAGAGAAAACCAAGCTGAAAGACGATGGTAGAAACTATACGGACTGGGTCCGGAACTTGAGGATCATCCTCATAGCTGCCAAGAAAGCATATGTCCTTGAAGCACCGCTAGGTGAAGCACCACCCCCCAGCAAACCAAGACGTTATGAACGTGTGGCAGTCCCGTGTTGATGATTACTCCCTGGTTCAGTGCGGCATGCTTTACAGCTTAGAACCGGGGCTCCAGAAGTGTTTTGAGCAACACGGAGCATATGAGATGTTCCAAGAGCTGAAAATGGTTTTCCAAGATCATGCCCGGGTCGAGAGATATGAAGTATCCGACAAGTTCTATAGTTGTAAGATGGAGGAGAATAGTTCCGTCAGCGAGCACATACTCAAAATGTATGGGTTGCACAACCGCTTGTCTCAGCTGGGAGTTAATCTCCCGGATGATGCGGTCGTTGACAGAATCCTTTAGTTGCTCCCACCTAGCTACAAGAGCTTTGTGATGAACTTCAATATGCAGGGGATGGAAAAGACCATTCCTGAGGTATATTCAATGCTGAAATCAGCGGAGGTGGAATTCAAAAAGGAACATCAAGTGTTGATGGTGAATAAAACCACTAAGTTCAAGAAAGGCAAGGGTAAAAAGAACTTCAAGAAGGACGGCAAGGGAGTTGCCGCGCCCGGTAAGCAAGCTACTGGGAAGAAGCCAAAGAATGGACCCAAGCCTGAGACTGAGTGTTTTTATTGCAAGGGAAGTGGTCACTGGAAGCGGAACTGCCCCAAGTACTTAGCGGACAAGAAGGCCGGCAACACCAAAGGTATATGTGATATACATGTTATTGATGTGTACCTTACCAGTACTCGTAGTAGCTCCTGGGTATTTGATACCGGTGCGGTTGCTCATATTTGTAACTCAAAACAGGAGTTGCGGAATAAGCGAAGATTGGCGAAGGACGAGGTGACGATGCGTGTCGGGAATGGTTCCAAGGTCGATGTGATCGCCGTCGGCATGCTACCTCTATATTTACCTACGGGATTAGTTTTAAACCTCAATAATTGTTATTTAGTGCCAGCTTTGAGCATGAACATTGTATCAGGATCTCGTTTAATACGAGATGGCTACTCATTTAAATCCAAGAATAATGGTTGTTCTATTTATATGAGAGATATGTTTTATGGTCATGCCCCATTGGTCAATGGTTTATTCTTATTTAATCTCGAACGTGATGTTACACATATTCATAGCGTGAGTACCAAAAGATGCAAGGTTGATAATGATAGTCCCACATACTTGTGGCGCTGCCGCCTTGGTCACATTGGTGTCAAACGCATGAAGAAGCTCCATGTAGATGGACTTTTGGAGTCTCTTGATTATGAATCATTTGACATGTGCGAACCATGCCTCATGGGCAAAATGACCAAGACTCCATTCTCCGGAACAATGGAGCGAGCAACCAACTTATTGGAAATCATACATACTGATGTGTGCGGTCCAATGAGTGTTGAGGCTCGCGGTGGCTATCGTTATGTTCTCACCCTCACTGATGGCTTGAGTAGATATGGGTATGTCTACTTAATGAAACACAAGTCTGAGACCTTTGAAAAGTTCAAAGAATTTCAAAGTGAGGTTGAGAATCAATGTGATAGGAAAATCAAGTTCTTACGATCAGATCGTGGGGGAGAATATTTGAGTCACGAATTTGGCACGCACTTAAGGAAATGTGGAATAGTTTCGCAACTCACGCCGCCTGGAACACCTCAGCATAATGGTGTGTCCGAACGTCGTAATCGCACTCTATTAGATATGGTGTGATCTATGATGTCTCTTGCCGATCTACCATTGTCATTTTGGGGCTATGCTTTAGAGACTGCCGCATTCACTTTAAATAGGGCTCCGTTGAAATCCATTGAGACGACACCGTATGAATTATGGTTTGGGAAGAAACCTAAGCTATCGTTTCTAAAAGTTTGGGGATGCGATGCTTATGTGAAGAAACTTCAACCTAAAAAGCTCGAACCCAAATCGGAAAAATGCGGCTTCATAGGATACCCTAAAGAAACTATTGGGTATACCTTCTACCTCAGATCCGAAGGCAAGATCTTTGTTGCCAAGAATGGATCCTTTCTAGAGAGAGAGTTTCTCTCAAAAGAAGTAAGTGGGAGGAAAGTAGAACTTGATGAAGTATTGCCTCTTGAACCGGTGAGTGGCGCAGCTCAGGAAAATGTTCCTGAGGTGCCTGCACCGACTAGAGAGGAAGTTAATGATGATGATCATGAAACTTCAGATCAAGTTGCTACTGAACTTTGTAGGTCCACAAGGACACATTCCGCACCAGAGTGGTACGACAACCCTGTCCTGGAAATCATGTTGTTGGACAATGGTGAACCTTCGAACTATGAAGAAGCGATGGCGGCCCAGATTTCGACAAATGGCTGGAAGCCATGAAATCTGAGATAGGATCCATGTATGAAAACGAAGTATGGACTTTGACTGACTTGCCCGATGATCAGCGAGCAATAGAAAATAAATGAATCTCTAAGAAGAAGACAGACGCGGATGGTAATGTGACCATCTATAAGGACCGGCTTGCCGCTAAGGGTTATCAACAAGCTCAAGGGGTTGACTACGATGAGACTTTCTCACCCGTAGCGAAGCTGAAGTCCGTCCGAATCATGTTAGCAATTGCCGCATTCTATGATTATGAAATATGGCAAATGGACGTCAAAACAACATTCCTTAATGGTTTCCTTAAGGAAGAATTGTATATGATGCAGCCGGAAGGTTTTGTCGATCCTAAGAATGCTGACAAGGTGTGCAAGCTCCAACGCTCAATCTATGGGTTGGTGCAAGCATCTCGGAGTTGGAACATTCAATTTGATGAGATGATCAAAGCGTTTGGGTTTACGCAGACTTATGGAGAAGCCTGTGTTTACAAGAAAGTGAGTGGGAGCTCTGTAGCATTTCTCATATTATATGTGGATGACATACTATTGATGGAAATGATATAGAATTCTTGAAAAGCATAAAGGCCTACTTGAACAAGTGTTTTTCAATGAAGGATCTTGGAGAAGCTGCTTATATATTAGGCATCAAGATCTATAGAGATAGATCGAGACGCCACATTGGTCTTTCACAGAGTACGTACCTTGACAAGATATTGAGGAAGTTCAATAAGGATCAGTCCAAGAAGGGGTTCTTGCCTGTGTTGCAAGGTACGAGATTGAGCACGGCTCAATGCCCGACCACGGTAGAAGATAGAGAAAAGATGAGTGTCGTCCCCTATGCCTCGGCCATAGGGTCTATTATGTATGCCATGTTGTGTACCAGACCTGATGTAAACCTTGCCGTAAGTTTGGTAGGAAGGTACCAAAGTAATCCCGACATGGAACACTGGACAGCGATCAAGCATATCCTGAAGTACCTGAAAAGGACTAAGGACATGTTTCTCGTTTATGGAGGTGACGAAGAGCTCGTCGTAAAGGGTTACGTCGATGCTAGCTTCGACACAGATCTGGATGACTCTAAGTCACAAACCGGATACGTGTATATTTTGAATGGTGGGGCAGTCAGCTGGTGCAGTTGCAAGCAAAGCATCATGGCGGGATCTACATGTGAAGCGGAGCGTTGCTTCAACTCCATTCGTGAAAATGTTCAAAATGGAGACGTAGATATTTGTAAAGTGCATACGGACCTGAATGTCGCAGATCCCTTGACTAAACCTCTTCCTCGAGAAAAACATGATCAACACCAGAACTCTATGGGTGTTTGATTCATCACAGTGTAACTAGATTATTGACTCTAGTGCAAGTGGGAGACTGTTGGAAATATGCCCTAGAGGCAATAATAAAATGGTTATTATTATATTTCCTTGTTCATGATAACTGTCTATTGTTCATGCTATAGTTGTGTTATCCGGAAATCGTAATACATGTGTGAATACATAGACCACAACATGTCCCTAGTGAGCCTCTAGTTGACTAGCTCGTTGATCAATAGATGGTTACGGTTTCCTGACCATGGACATTGGATGTCTTTGATAACGGGATCACATCATTAGGAGAATGATGTGATGGACAAAACCCAATCCTAAGCATAGCACAAGATCGTGTAGTTCGTCTGCTAGAGCTTTTCTAAATGTCAAGTATCATTTCCTTAGACCATGAGATTGTGCAACTCCCGGATACCGTAGGAGTGCTTTGGGTGTACCAAACGTCACAACGTAACTGGGTGGCTATAAAGGTGCACTACATGTATCTCCGAAAGTGTCTGTTGGGTTGGCATGAATCGAGACTGGGATTTGTCACTCCGTATGACGGAGAGGTATCTCTGGGCCCACTCGGTAATGCATCATCATAATGAGCTCAGTGTGACTAAGTAGTTGGTCACGGGATCATGCATTACAGAACGAGTAAAGTGACTTGCCGGTAACGAGATTGAACGAGGTATTGGGATACTGACGATCGAATCTCGGGCAAGTAACGTACCGATTGACAAAGGGAATTGTATACGGGATTGCTTGAATCCTCGACATCATGGTTCATCCGATGAGATCATCGTGGAACATGTGGGAGCCAACATGGGTATCCAGATCCCGCTGTTGGTTATTGGTCGGAGAGTTGTCTCGGTCATGTCTGCATGGTTCCCGAACCCGTAGGGTCTACACACTTAAGGTTCGATGGCGCTAGGGTTATTAGGAAGACTTGTATGTGATTACCGAATGTTGTTCGGAGTCCCGGATGAGATCCCGAACGTCATGAGGAGTTCCGGAATGGTCCGAAGGTGAATATTTATATGTAGGAAGTTGTCATACTGTCACCGGAAAGGTTCGGGGGCATATCGATATTGTACCGGGGCCACCGGGAGGGTCCACCTCTCTCGGAGGGCCTAATGGGCCGTAGAGGAAAGGGAACCAGCCCTACATGGGCTGGGCGCATCCCCCCCTTGGGCCCATGCGCCTAGGGTTGGGGGGAAACCCTAAGGGGGGCGCCCCCCTTGCTTGGGGGGCAAGCCCCCTCCCCTTGGCCGCCGCCCCCCCCCCCCTCTAGATCTCATCTAGAGGGGGCCGGCCCCCTTCCTCCTTCCCCTATAAATAGAGGGGCAAGGGGAGGGCTGCACACCACATCCAAGGCGCAGCCCCTCCCCTCCCCAACACCTCTCCTCCTCCGCAAGAGCTTGGCGAAGCCCTGCCGGAGTACTGCTGCTCCACCACCACCACACCGTCGTGCTGCTGTTGGAGCCCTCTTCCTCAACCTCTCCCTCCTCCTTGCTGGATCAAGGTGCGGGAGACGTCCTCGCTCCATACGTGTGTTGAACGCGGAGGTGCCGTCCGTTCGGCGCTGGGATCATCGGTGATTTGGATCACGACGAGTACGACTCCATCAACCCCGTTCTCTTGAACGCTTCCGCTCGCGATCTACAAGGGTATGTAGATGTACTCCTCTCCCTCTCGTTGCTAGATGACTCTGTAGATTGATCTTGGTGATGCGTAGAAAATTTTAAATTTCTGCTATGATCCCCAACACCACCTCCTGGCTGCTGCCCTCTCTCTCCCCTAAGGCCCACTAAGGCCCATTACTTCCCCCAGGGGTTCCGGTAACCTCTCCGGCACTCCGGTTTTATCCGAAACCATCCGGAACACTTCCGGTGTCCAAATAACATGGTCCATTATATCAATCTTTATGTCTCGGCCATTTCGAGACTCCTCGCCATGTCCGTGATCTCACCTGGGACTCCGAACAACCTTCGGTACATCAAATCGCATAACTCATAATACAAATCGTCATCGAACGTTAAGCATGCGGACCCTACGGGTTCAAGAACTAGGTAGACATGACCGAGACACATCTTCGGTCAATAACCAATAGCGGAACCTGGATGCTCATATTGGCCCCTACATATTCTACGAAGATCTTTTATCGGTCAGACCGCATAACAACATACGTTGTTCCCTTTGTCATCGGTATGTTACTTGCCCGAGATTCGATCGTCGGTATCATCATACCTAGTTCAATCTCGTCACCAGCAAGTCTCTTTACTTGTTCCGTAATGCATCATCCCGCAACTAACTCATTAGTCACATTGCTTGCAAGGCTTATAGTGATGTGCATTACCGAGAGGGCCCAGAGATACCTCTCCGACAATCAGAGTGACAAATCCTAATATCGATCTATGCCAACTCAACAAACACCATCGGAGACACCTGTAGAGCATCTTTATAATCACCCAGTTACGTTGTGATGTTTGATAGCACACTAAGTGTTCCTCTGGTATTCGGGAGTTGCATAATCTCATAGTCATTGGAACATGTATAAGTCATGAAGAAAGCAATAGCAATAAACTAAACGATCATAGTGCTAAGCTAACGGATGGGTCTAGTCCATCACATCATTCTCTAATGATGTGTTCCCGTTCATCAAATGACAACACATGTCCATGGCTAGGAAACTTAACCATCTTTGATTAACGAGCTAGTCAAGTAGAGGCATACTAGGGACAATCTGTTTGTTTATGTATTCACACATGTACTAAGTTTCTGGTTAATACAATTCTAGCATGAATAATAAACATTTATCATGATATAAGGAAATATAAATAACAACTTTATTATTGCCTTTAGGGCATATTTCCTTCACTTTGCGCATATATCCTCTCGGGGTGCTTATCTTGAACTTGGTCTTCTCAACCTTGATGTCATCTTCACATGAGCTATTAAGGATCACCTCTTCAATGCATGGCCGTGCATGACACCTAACCCACATATACAAACAGAGAACATAGTAAACATGTCAGTTCACAAAGCACATTTCATGATTGTTTACCGTACCATGAGACTAGCCGACCCCACATAGTGCATCATTTATGCTTGTGTGTTGCTCAACTGGAATCTAGTCACCGGATTTCATATTGGTCAGCATTTATCTTCACTTCATGTTCTATCTTGGTTTCTTGAAAGACAAAATGAACTCCTCACTTCACTTCAATGCTTGAAGGTATGATCAAAAGTGACTCATCATTGATTCACCATGAGTATCATCTTGGTCATCACTTGATCTTCTTTATTCTATATCACAATCTCTTGAACGACACGCTGAATTGATCGCTTCAGTTACTTGCCTCGATACTTTATTAACTCTTGAACTCACCATGGTTTTACCTCGAACTACTCTCTTCTACTCATCCTCTCAAGATTTTGGTCCTTCACGGCTCAACTCATAAGCCCATTCATGACAACTTATGAGTTCCTCCAATGAACTATATCATGACCATTTCTTGTTCTTCACACACATTTTGTCTTGTTCATATTTGCTTCACTCATTGAACTCATCTTCATGCCTCAAAGTTTTTTTTCACTTGTTTTCCCTCGATCATAATATATTCATCTCTTTTAACTCAATGATCTCGATGCATATCTTGATCTAGATGTCATTCATCTCATATTCGTCTAATATCGTTCATGTATTACACATGAAATAATTCTTCATATATAACTCGATGAAAACATTAGCCTGTTGGAACGATCAGTATTATAAAAATTTCAACAAATAACTTGATCTCGATGTCCTCCATCCAATTTTGAATAACCTCACACGTATACGCCACAACCAGGGCTTTGTTGTGCCTATATTAGCATACATTCAGGGCCAGTTCTTTTGGATGATTCTCCCAGAATCGTCCCCTTCTCAGCTTCTCTCAGAATCGTCACTCCATATTTTTTTACAATCCTATCTAATTAGACCTTAACTAGATAGGATTGTAAAAAAAATGGAGTGACGATTTTAGAAGAAGCTAGAGAGGGGGCGGTTATGGGAGAATCACCCAAAAGAGCTGGCCCTGAGCGTTCTACAAAGGTAGGTTGAAACACCTCCATAATTTACCGTATCACAATGTAGACTGAAGCCATTTCTTTCTTATTGCTTGGGTCATATCCTATATGCAATCACATATCTTTTGTTGTGATTATTTACGGTCGCAAATAATTAGGGTGTTTTGCCTCACAGTAGATAGTCGGAAAAAAAAGCTAGGGCTATTTATTTTTTCAAACTTCAAAGGTTTTATAAGAAATTAGGAGGGTTCAAATTTGTAGACAATTTCCAAAGGATTTTTTATTTGCACTATATTTTATAGGATTTTCCCTCCCACTTAATTTTGTGATTTTTTTCTTTTTTTAGAGGAAAAATATCTTTCTTTTTATTGTTCAACCTGCCATTGAATGAACTTTGGTGAACACAAAATCCTGTAGCAATTAAAGTGCGACATTGTAATTCTGTGTTTTGAGTTTTTTTTTACCTTTGCGGGAAAATGACCGAAGAATTATATCCTGATTTCGAGCCAACAATAGTAAACAAGGAAGCATAGACAAACGGGACAATCTACTCCACCAAGTAGCACGTGCGAGCGAAATATGACGATGGCATCCATCCAAGGTTCCGCCCCCAATCCTCCAACGGATCTCCGTGTCAGCAGGGCCCCATCCCCTTTCCCCTGCACGGGGCCGGTGGCATCAGCCTCGCGAGAATAAAAATCCCATCAACGCCATGCCCAGATGCAAATCCCCTCTCTTTTTTCCCCATTCGCCTTTCCCCCTCAAAATCCTCCTAAACCCTTTTCTTTCCCTCTCCTCGCCTTTCCCCATCACCACTCACCCACTCCCCCCTCTCTATCTACCTCCTTCCGCTTTTTTCACGC
>NC_057809.1:144096907-144156807 GCF_018294505.1 Triticum aestivum
CGCCACTCCCAGAGGCCAGAGACCTCTCTCTCTCTCTCTCTCTCTCTCTCTCTCTCTCTCTCGGGACTCCTCCCCTTACAGCTACTAGATTCTAGAAGCCAACAAAAACAGACGGGGGCGAACCGGAAAAGCAAAACCCCAAGTCTACCACTGTCAGTTCTCCCTCTCTCTCTAGATCTGCGCGAGCCTCGGTTTCCGCGATCGCTGGCCGCGGCGGTTGCTCCTGCTGCGCCGTGCTGCTCCCGCGCGCGCGTGTGCCGATGGTCTGCTAATCCGTGGCCGGAGGGAGCGATGCGGACGGGAGGCGGGTGCCTCGGGCGGGCGGGGGGTCGGGCGCTCCTCCCGCTGCTGTTGATCGCCACGACGGTGGCATTGCTGCCGCGGGCGCTCGCCCTCACCGACGCCGCCGACGGTGAGCGCCCCCCTGGTTGCTGCCTTTGCTCTGCTTGCTGGCTCTGGCTCGGTGGCTCTGGCTGACGGATTGGTTTCCGAGCCGGTTTGAACGGGCTGTGCTTGCTTTGCTTCGTTTGGCTCTACTGATTGTGCAGTTGTTCGGGGGAAATGGGCGATTTGTCGGCGGAGGGGAGGGGAGGGGAGGGGAGGGGAGGTGGCGTTAATTTCCATGCAGCACTCTGGCACCAGTGGGTGGTGAGAAATGTGCTGGGTTTTGGTTTCGCCGATTGATTCAGCTTGGTGCAACAGACAGGTGAGGGGTGGGGGTGTGGGCTTGTGCCGTATTTCTGGAGGTCATGTCGTCACTGAATTTGTGTGTGCCTGTCCGTGGAAGCGACGATGTGATGATATCAGACAATTCGGATGCTCTTTTCGATGTGGAGAGTGGAGGCTGAGAGCGATGTTTTTGGTTCTGAAGCAATGTGGTGACATGTTCTGCAGACTACCATCATTGTCGATGGCAATTGGGAAGATACGTGTCTGCTTTCAGTTAGGATTTGGTTGCAGTGGGAAAAATGCAGGAGAAAGGCGTGCAAGATTGGTTAGGTTGCTTACCGTGGATGCGAGCTTTGATCTAAGTTAAGCTTGCAGTCCCTCGTCGCCGATAGTTAATGCCAACATGGGTCTCAGTGGTAGAAAGCCGTGATGTAAAATGTGGCTAACTGCGTGAGTATTTTCTAGAGAAATGGTCTTAATAGCTGTTTATAGTACAATGCTGGATTGTGTCTCCAAGTACTTGATTTGGCTGTTCCTTTTACACAAGTGGTGTACTTGCAAATGCAGTTGCAATTTGTTTAGTATGTGAATGTATATTTTATGCCTACCGATGTTACAAAGCATTTTGTTTCTTGCTAATGGCTTGTTTGTCCTTCCATTTTTTTGAATGCAGTTTCTGCTATAAATGGATTGTATGTTGCACTTGGGTCACCAGCTCTTCCTGGATGGACTGCAAATGGTGGAGACCCCTGCGGTGAGAAGTGGCAGGGTGTTGTATGTATTGGCTCAAATATAGACGCAATGTACGTCAATTATTCTTTAAATTCCTTTCCCTCGTAGAACTTTATATTTTGGGCTTTTATCAACTCATTGTCTGTAGAAATTTTATTGCTGCAACGATGGGAGGACAGCTGGGAAGCCTAGGGAACTTCACAGCTATAACCACAATGTAAGGGCCTTCATCGTCAATTTTATTCCCTCACTCATGTTTGATAGTTGTATCATCTAATTATTCTGTCATATATTCCATGGGTGTTTGAGAAAAAAAAAACTATGTTTCATGGGTGAATTAATAACTTCTAGGGGTACATGTAATTATAGGCAGAAGTTACGTTGTCCTCTTATCCTGATTGAGTTTTCTGAGTATTTACTCTCCTTTTTTTTGTAGAAATCTTAGCAACAACAAAATCACCGGAACTATACCAGATGATCTACCTGTTACACTGCGGAATCTGTAAGTTCTGTTCTTACTTTGTGCACTCCTTGTTCAAAAAATAAATAAATTGTGCAGTTCCTTTAAGTGTTTCTGATTACATAACGAGATGATCTTTTTTCGTTTCTTGCTGCGCAGTTTTCTCTCGGACAACCAACTCACCGGAAGCATCCCGATGTCGCTATCAAAACTTAACAGTTTAACAGCCATGTAATTTATTATTTCCCTGTAATTAAAAGAGCCACATATTACTTTCCTCTGCAAGCTGTCTCACTCAAGATCTGTCATTCCATCTTTTCTCAGGTCACTCAATGATAACCATCTCGATGGACAGCTACCAGATGCTTTTGGCTCCCTTGTTGGACTTATAAACCTGTAGGACTAACATATTTCTCTCTCTTTTTTGGTACTCGCCCTTAATCTTCATCCAGCTTGCTGATTACATTTGAGCTTTTATCGCAATTCATAGGGATATTTCTTCCAACAACTTCAGTGGTCCATTACCAACTTCGTTGGGAAACCTGTCGTCACTAGTTACGCTGTATGTCTAGCCTACAACTTCTTTCTTGCATTTTTCCTTGTTGGCTACTTTCTTTTTACATTTTCTAATAACATGCTATTTCACAGGCGAATGCAAGATAATCAACTATCTGGGACCCTTGATGTGTTGCAGGGTCTTCCCCTCGGTGATTTGTATATCCACATTCTCTTTGCTGATTTACTTCTATTAGCACATCAAAATATATAAACAGAACATTGTCAATTATTTGATCAGTTAATTGTTGATTTTATAAGAACTTGATTGCTAAACAGAAACTTTCTTTCGGACATTGTATAGACATCCAATTTGACTGCAATTTGATATAATTCTGGACTTGCGTGCAAGTATGGCACACAGTTTCTGCTTATTTAGCATAATCAACCTCGAATTTCCTCAGTCAAGGCTGTACAATTCCACATACTTTAACAATGTATATGTCAGTTACACACTTGGCTCTGTAAGTACATTGTATAATCAGTTACAAAAAATGTAGCAATATTTTTACTGGTTATAAGGAACAGCTCACTAGATGAGTAATTTTGCATCTCTTATTTGAGCCCTTTATATATTGTACCTCCAGTTCTCCTCTGTGCTCCAGTTGTTTATCAGGACAATGGTATATCAGTATTTTGTTTCTTTCCTACAAACAGTTCTACAAAACAATAACCAGCCAGCACCATCTTTCATGCAATGCAGTTGATTTTTGTGATTAATAAAGAATATTGATGTCAGTCAAACTCACTGTCGATCCAGTTTGCAATGCAGATCATTGATAGCTTTGATTTTTGTAATGCATACAAATATATGCGCTTTGTTCTGATAATTTATTTCTCTTTTAACAGAAATATAGAGAACAATTTATTTTCTGGACCGATTCCTCCAAAGTTGCTCAACATACCAAATTTGAAGTAAGAAACATTTTCCCCATTTCAGGTCTATTGATGTCTTCTACAATTTCCTGCACTCGATACTTACACAGCTTATCAAGCAACTAATTATTATTTTTCCTGCAGAAAGGATGGGAACCCATTTAATACCAGCATTGCTCCTTCCACGTCACCCTCTTTAACACCGACAGGCCCTACACCGACACAAACACCATCATCTCCTTCATCCCCTTCAGGAACTCCTTCATCGTCTAATACACCCTCGAGCTCTTCTGGTGGATCCACAGCTCGAGACAGCAGATCATCCTCCGGGAAACACAAGTCTTCAACCCTAAGGACCGTTGGATACGTTTTTCTTGGCATTGTGCTGTTCATAATTGTTGTGCTGCTGGTAATCTTTTGCCTGTCCAAGTACCAAGAGAGACAGTCAAGACATGATTATACAACAAGTCAGGTGGGAAGGGTGCACCAAAGAGTTGAAGAGCCTAAAGTCAAGCAAGCTTCAGCGCAGCCAAGGAACGACGTTAAAAAAGGTATAATTTACTTACCTTTCTATTGTATAATACATCTGTTCTACTCTGTTATTTATATTGTGGTACATGATGTTTCATTAACAGGCTCAGCTGGGGTTCCTGACAGGAAGCATGTTCGTGAAATAAATTTGGCCATACCAGGTACAGATACTTGTAAATCTGACCACTAGTTCATACTGTAATATTGTTGACCTGTTTAAGTCCAAATGTATAATGTAATTTATCAACTGCTGGCAGCTGCTCTTGAGAAGCCTCCTGAAAAGAGAGAAGAGCGTGTAATTAACTTGGAGCGAACAGAGTCGGATATTTTTGCTGTGGAACCTCCGCCACCTCCACCACCGCCGCCGCCACCACCACCAGTGTCCCCACCACCACCTCCACCGCCGCTGCCACCGCCGCCGCCAGTGTCCCCACCACCACCTCCGCTTGTTGAAAAAGTGATTGTTAATCCTATTGTTAAGCCAGAAAAAAGAGCTAGCACCCCACCAAGGGCAGGTCCCTCGACATCTGCAACATCCTTTTCTGTTGCAACACTTCAGCAATATACAAATAGTTTTGCAGAGGAAAATTTAATAAGAGAGAGTAGGCTGGGAAAAGTATATCTGGCAGAACTTCCTGAAGGCAAAGTATGTACAATGTATTCTTCATTTACTCAAGAGGATTTTAGGCTTATTGAAATGGTGTCCTCATCTTCTTTTATCCTATGCAGTTACTGGAAGTTATGAAGATAGACAATGCCAATGGAAGAATACCAGTAGATGACTTTCTAGAGCTGGTTGCGTGTATATCAGATATTAGACACCCTAGCATCCTTGAGCTTGTTGGATACTGTGCAGAATATGGACAGCGGTTACTTGTTTATAACCACTTCAGTAGAAAAACACTACATGATGTGTTACATGAAAGAGAGGATCTAGATAGTGCACTGTCTTGGGGCGCCCGTCTCCAGGTTGCTCTTGGTTCAGCAAAAGCCTTAGAGTAAGCTGCATTCTACTTCAAAATATTTTTTCATGAATGATTAGTTTAGCTTGTTCAGGGGCTGCCTTCATATTTAAAATCGATGCTCTTCTTGCAGGTATCTCCATGACACCTGCGAGCCTCCAGTAGTGCATCAGAATTTTGAGCCAGCCAATGTGCTTCTTGATAATAGATTCTCAGTACGTGTTGCTGAATGTGGACTGTCTGTATTGACGTTGTCAAGTTCTGTTACACAGGTAACCTCAAGTGTTAGTTGTAAATCTTGTGCTTAGGGTGTTTTAGCCTTTTTTGTAACCAAAAGATCTACAACATTGATTAAAAAAAAGAAAATTTACCATGTTTACTTACAACTTGGAACTGTATGTTTTGTCAAGCTCTTAATCCTTTAGTCCTGGTCTATCTGACAATGAGTTCATGGAGGATACCAACTTCTCTTATGTAGAAAAACATGGCACCCCCAGTTCTATTACCACAATGAAACTTGTAAACAAGATCTGTTTCAACAGTACAGTACAAATTCTGAGTCTCGAAACACCCAGTCGTTAACTGGTTGAAATCCTAACAAATTATCCCAAGTACTGACCAAAATAATTAGACTTAAATGCAGAAAACATGATTTGCTGAAGCATCACTAGTCTTCATGAAGTATCATTTTGTTTTCCAGTGACCTTCAGAAACGAGCCATTGCCCCACAGTTGTTCAGTTGATTTCCAGCTTCATCGTGCATGAACATACTCGCATATAATTATGGAGATAATATAGAGCTAGCAAAACTGTGAGCCCCTGACATTGACAGCTATTAGGTCTAGTCTAACAATTTCCTTACAACTAGCTAGTTCTCTCTACATCTTTAGCTATTTTATGCCATGAAAGTCAATTGGAAAAGAAAAAGAAATTTGACTTGATCTATATTTATGGATTAATTATCTGGCAGTTGTTCTTGCTTCTGCACTTGTTTTAGGGAATTCTTGCTTCTGTACTTCGGTGACATGTGCGAATGCATCTGAAACCTATAATATATGGGTACTCACAGTTGTGTTCCTTTTGATTTCAGTTGTCTGGTCGCATGCGAGCACTACTAAATTACGAGGCACCTGAAATCCAGGAATCTGGAACTTTTACTGATCGAAGTGATGTTTACAGTTTCGGTGTGGTGATGCTAGAACTTCTTACTGGTCGTAAACCATATGACAGGTCAGTGATGCAATGTAATTTGCACTGCTTAATCAGGATCCTTTTAAAAATGTTTTTACATCATGCACCTCCACAAAAAATGCGGCGTTCTCATGCACCTATTTGTTATTTTCTTAAAATATGCAGTTCTCGTCCGCGACATGAACAACATCTTGTTAGGTGGGCCCAGTCTCAGTTTCATGACATTGAATCACTAATAAAGATCGTTGACCCTTCTATTCGTGGAGAGTGTTCTGAGAAAGTGTTGTCTCGTTTTGTCGACATCATCAGTCGCTGTATTCCGGTAATTCAATGCTTCCGTTCCTTCTTAGCTAAGCTGTACTTTTGAAGCACAAGACATGATACAATATGTGCTGCTTTGTTATAACTAGCACATCCTTCAGGTTTTTGTTGCTCAGATTTTTCTTTCCAATATGAATACGTGGGGTAAAAGCCATTATTTTCTTGGTGTCCTATAAGCTTGTTCACTATGATATTCCGGTTTTATTTAGCTCGTTTCAGGATGACAGCAATATAATGAGATGAATTTATTGAGCATGTGGCTGACCCGAAATTACTTATGCAGCCGGAACCAGAATACAGGCCGCCAATGTCTGAGATTGTCCAAGATCTAGCAAGTATCTTAAACGCTGCTGGTGAGGAATCAGAGTGATAAGCAAAATCAAGGATGGGCCATATATATCGAACGTTGGCGGCGTAGCCAATGAAGTATATTCAGATGAAACATCTAGCACATTCCGGGGAAACCCTGTCAATATTTTTATTGGACAACACCGTCAACCAGTGTACATGCTGATTTGGAGCCAGAAAGAAAGGAGGTAGTGGTACAGCCCCCATTTTGGGAGGGAGGAGGGCAGGGGGGTTCTCGTTGCTCCCGGGCAGAAGATCCTTGTATTCTAGGCTTCTAGCCATGATTGTATGAGGTGTATCTCTAGTAACCACCTAGAGTATAACTTTGGATAGTTTTTTTTTGTTTTTAACCTATTACCTTGAAGTTAGTGATGTTCGTACGTTTCTCTGCATGCCCGGGTCTCGTCTATCTATGAAGACAAAAGAAATGTTTTTTCTTACTCTATGTACTTTTAGAACTGTTACTGCTGTTGTAGTCTGGTAGATATGCTGTGCAGGGGCGAATGAAGTCCCTCACTTGACATGCAGGCGTTCTCTTCTACTACATATTGACACACAGATTCTACTCTGGAGGCAAAAGTACCCAGTCCGCGGACAATTAGTAAGAGTTCATGCGAAAGTGCTACTGTGAGCATTATGCGAAAGTGCTATTGTGAGCATTAAGCTCACATGCACCCTTTGCTACAGTAAAATTCATTTTTTTGAAGAATGTTCAAAACAATCTGAATTTTTTGTCAACAAACATTGACGGTCACGGCAAAAAAACAAAATCGATGCTCCAAAATACTTTCAAAAACATTTTTTTGAACATGATTTTGTTTTTTTTTCTCTCCAAAAATTGTCATTTCATCACAATTTTTTTTTTGCGAACTCAAAAACTTGTATTACTCAATCCCAGTATCAATACAATCCTCAGCAACTACCTCCAAAACTTCAGGAGGACCTGACCCTAACCAAGTCATAGTACGATTATTAGAACGACCAAAATACGCTAGCTTATCACTCGCCTTATTCTGTGAACGAGCGATACGAGTAATACAAGCTTGATGATGGTTTAGTAAAACCCTAATCTCATTAACCAACGACGAATAAAGTGAACGATCCGCATCACCACCAGTGATCATAGCAACGGCAACAGACGAGTCCATCTCAACTTGAATTGGAAGAGAAGTACGCTGGACCGCCGAAGATAACCCCTCCAAGCACGCATGAAGTTCTGCCTCCAAAGCGTCTCGGCAATATTGTAATGCCCTGCAAGCAGAGAAAATTATTTTGCCAACATCATTGTGCAAGATCATGCCCGCACCCGCATTATCACATGCCACAAAGGCTCCATCTGTGTTTAGCTTAGTCCACCCTTGCTTAGGCTTCTCCCATCCAGGCATCTTTGAACTATGCATATCCCTTTGTCCTTTCTTCTCCACTGTGATGTATGACTTCCTTTTAACTGGGTCGGCACCACTGTCAATCGTGATGGTCCTAAGAGAGGCAAAGTAACTCTGTAGATATCTTACGGATTGACACGCATGTGAAACACAAATCAATGTTTGTTGCAAAAAAATATTCAGATTTTTTTGAAACTTGTTAGATATTTTTTTTCGATTTACTGTAGCAAAGGGGTGCATGTGAGTTTGAGCTCACATACTCCATGTCCTAATGCAGAGACTGGTAATGGGTCAAAAACCACATATACACGTCTTCTGCTATGGATGATGAATAGTGGTTGATGTGATATTTTGTTTGCAGTTTTTTATGGCAATGTGGCCCCTCGTATGTGTGTGTGGTGTAAACCAACTTTATCAAAAGGAATGACTTTATTAAGAGTGAAAAAACCTGTCAATTTCAAAACAAAAAAATTAAAAAAAGTTTGTCAAAAGGAATGACTATGTTAATAAAAGTTAAAAAAATGTGTTACGCCCAAAATTAAAAAAGCAACGTGGTAGCACAGCACGAGTTATTTTTTTTTCTTTTTTCTGGGCTATGTGCCTCTTTTTCTTTTTTCTTTTTGGGGCTATGAGAGCCTCTTTTCTCTTTTTTTTTGTTGCCTTAGGCCTTTCATTTTTAACGGCATGTGCCTATTTTCCTCACTTTTACCTCTCTTTTTTCCTCTTAGATTGGCAGCCGATTGCACGATGGCGGAGCTGGGGGTATTCCTGGGTATTCCCTGGAATACCAAAGAAATTTTGTGCAAAACTTTTTACTACATATATCAATATACATGTAGACTGACTTTGCCCAGCCAATGCCCAGCCCAAACACAGCAACGCAGCGACGCGGGGCGCCAGACGAGCGACCGGGTGTCTGGTCTCGCGCGCGAGTAGCAGACCGAAATCGAATCCCCTTTCCCCTTTCCCTAACCTAGCACTAGCTGAGGCTCCGGCGGCGGCGGCGAGCGATTCTGGTCTGGCGGCCAGCCTTCTCCTCTCGCCTCTCCCTCAGTTCCTCCCCTCCACTCCGACCATCTCCCTCCCCTCCCCAGCTCCCCTCTCCTCCGTCCGGCCCTCTCCTCCGCGGCTCCGTCAAGCGCCAGGCCGGCAGGCCGCCAGTCCGCCTCCGACTTTCCCAGCGCGGCGGCTGCCGGTAGCGCCCTCCATCGACAGTCCGGCCTCGGTTCAGCGCCGTCCAGCAGCAGCAGGCAGCAGGTCCAGCGACAGCGTCGTCCAGCAGCAGCAGGCAGCAGGTCCGGCCTCGGCTCCTCACTTCCTTTGTTTCTTTCCCTCTGTTTCTAACAAATCTGTAGTTTTATTCAGTGAGTGCTTGTAAATTTAAATGCAGTAAACTGAAATTGCAATAACTTCCTTTACTATGTGATTCATTTCTTGTTTACTATGAAAATTGAAGTGTTTGTCCCATGTACATTAGGCCATGCCACATTGTCATTGCCACTGATTTCTATTTTGTTTATGTGATTGTCATGCAGATGAAGAAGAAGGGTGTTAGCATATTTGAAATGTGGGACAAATCTTCAAAGACAAGGAAAATAACTTCTACATCCACACCAACTTCTCTTTCCATTGAGGTTGAGAGCAATCTGCAGCTAGCAATAGTGCAAAGACATGACGAAGCTCCGCAACCGGAGAGGGAGACAACTCCAATTGTAGAAGATGATGAAGCGTTCGATGAAGATGATGAATCAATGCCCCAATTTGAAGCAGATTTGGCAGCTCTGGAACGTGATTCCGGCAAGCGACTTCCCATATCTTCGTATCATGCCAATGACCAAGATAGAGTTAGAAGGAGATACATTGACTTGGGTGTTTGTCAACCAAAGGATCATAAGTTTGAGATCAGAGATTTTAGTGGACATCCCCATCGCTTTTGCCCTACTTGGTTTAAGGATCATAAGTGGCTTGAGTATAGTGTGCAAGAAGAGGCTGCTTTCTGCTTTGTTTGCTACTTGTTCAAGGATAAAACAAAAAGTCCCGGAGGAGATGCATTCATGAACGGTGGGTTTAATAATTGGAACTTGAAAGCTAGATTGAAGAGGCATATTGGTGCTGTTAGTAGTGCTCATGCTGAAGCTCCAGAAAAGTATGATAAGTTCACTATACCTGCAACATCAATTAGGGAGTCCATTGCTTCAAACACCACACAGTACAAGGTTGAAATGTTTGTGGGTGTCATTGATAGGCAACTTCAAGAGCTGAATGCAAGATTTGATGAGGTAAACACTGAACTACTTACTTGCATGGCAACATTCAGTCCACGTGATTCATTTGCTGCTTATGATAAAGAGAAGTTGGTTAGGCTTGCTAGAAAGTTTTATGCTAAGGATTTCACAAATGATGAATTGTCAAGACTTCCATGGCAATTAAGCATGTTCATTTCTCATGTGCGTAAGGATAAAAGGTTTAGCAAGTTGAAGAGTCTATGTGAGCTTCCAGTTTTGATGGTTGAGACAAGAAAGAATGAACAATATTATATTGTTTACAAACTTCTTAAGTTGGTTCTCACTCTTCCGGTAGCCACTGCTAGCGTTGAGAGGGTATTTTCCTCGATGAAATACGTGAAGAATTCACTAAGAAACAAAATGGGTGATGAATATTTGAACAATTGCTTGGTTACATTCGTTGAGAGAGAATTCTTCAGGCAAGTGAAAGATGAGGATGTCATCAATCTCTTCCAGAAAGGGGATCGTAAAGTTATATTGTAATTTCCTTTGCTATTTGTAATTTTTCTTAATTGTTAGAGATATTGCCACAATGATATTTTGCTACTATTATCGATGTATGGTCATTGAGTCATTAATGTTATCATCTTGTTGTACATTTATTGTTCTATTGTGTTGCTTTGGCATAAAGTTTTTTTAAAAGAATACCCAGCAGCAAATTCCTGGCTCCGCCACTGCGATTGCACCCGTGGAGGCGAACCAAATACAGGCAGCCCGATAGATAAGCAGGGTGCATCATCCCACCGCGGGCAATGTGGGACAAAATTTATTCGAAACTGTAACCTGCGCCCTCGGCACATGGCGGCCAACTCGGTACGCAGGAGACGCGACACACAATCCGGCCCACGTGAAGTCTCAGTAAAGAAAAGAAAAGACATTATTTACGTGAGAGCTAAAAATAACCGGGCACTTCGGCCTTGTGCGCGGAATGGAACACACCAGCAGACTAACTAATTGCTACGTTCGTCTAAAAAAAACTAATTGCTACGTGATTAAAAAAACTAATTGCTACGTGATCCTCAAAATTTTTTTGCTACGTTTGCTAAAAAAATAACTAATTGCTACATTTGCTAAATAAAAAAATTCCTACATGCCCTAAAAAATAATAATTGCTATGTTATTTTATTCTAAAAAGAACTGCGGCACACCTGATTGTGTGTGTCGTAGATGCCGGAAACTGATATAGGAGCCGGCCATAAAATCATGCCCACATACATTTTAAATAACATTTGAACAAATCATACAAATTTCATGCAAATATGTCCAAATTCACTAAAGTTCGGACATAATTTACATAAAACGGATGGTATTTCGTACCTTCAAGTAAAATCTAAAGAACCGAAAATATCCAATTCGTCTCTCGAGCTCATCTACACCATGTGAACAGTCGATTTAAAAAAATACTAGAAAATTTTAAAAAACTCCAAAAAAATTCGTCTCTTGAGTGCATGATGTCCATGCCAAGTTTCAGCTCATCGGACATCCGAGTAGCTCCCAGCAAAAAAAAAATCAGGTTCGAACAATGTAAAACAGTAAACTTTTTCACATACCTCAAAATTTTCTTTTTGAGATAAATGCACTATTGGTCACACAACTCTCTCGAGATGTGCAGTTTGGTCACTCATCTAACGCAGTGTGAATAACTGGTCACTCCACTCCATTTTATGAGCAAAGTGGGCACTTTGTCGTTTTCTGCCGTAACGGATGCACACGTGGCATGCTGACTAGGATCCAGGCCCACAGGAGACCAGTTTCGGCACGAAAACAAAGTCACGTGAGTGAGGTGTGAGGGCGATCTTTATACAATGTGGCCCCTGTAATATTTTTAGGTGTTTTATGCAAAACTTCCGGTGGGGTCAAAAGACCCGATCGACTAACCCTAAATCCCAAATCGATCGATCCCCCACCCCTCAAATCCCTAGCTCTCTCCTGTCTCCTTCTCTCCCCCACCCCTCAAATCACAAGCTCAATCCGGCGCGGAAGGGATGGATAGGCTGAAGGAAGGGCAGGTTTTTTTTCCCGGAAGAGATGTGGAGGCGCGGCGACCCGGAGCTCCGGCTAGAGCATGGGCGGTGCTTGCTGACGCGCACGCGCGACATGTACGCTCTGGAGGGGAAGCTGCGAGGCCATGCCCTCTTCACGACGGTGCAAGGTGGTCGGCTGCCGGTGTCTCCGGCAATGCTGTTGGCGGCGCTGGAATCGCAGTGCAGTGTCCGTTCTGGTGATGTCAAGGTTGAGGTAACCTCGCCGCCGGCTGATTTCTTTGTCCGATTCCGCCGCAACGAAGACTGCACTCGCGTGGTTGTCAATTACTCCCATGTGCTTGAAGTTGGTGGCGAGACGATCCAGTTTAGGCGTTGGCATCGCGGCTCGTTTTGCGAGCAGTCCTCGCTGCCATTTTTTACGAAGCTGAGCTTCGATGGCCTCCCCCAAGAGGCATGGGACAGAGCATTTTTGGGGATGCTTGTGAACCAGCTAGGCGGCGAGCTCATAAAGTGTTTGAAGCCTGATGATCGCTGGTGCATTAGTGTGGAAGCATGGATGAAGGATCCTAACAAAGTGCCTAAGCGCTACGACGTCGAGCTGTCGGAGCCGGATGAGCCAATGTTCTGTTTCTGTCCGGAATCCGACGATGAAATATCGCCACCCACACCAAGAGAGCGTACTGAGAAGCGGACTGTAGTCCATTCAATTATCATCCATGTTGATTGGGTTGTTGATAACAGTCCAATCATACCAGAGTTTCCGGCATTGCGCGACTACCACGACGAGGACACTACTCGGCTTCACACATATGCCACCTGTAATGGTACAGTTGATGGCACTACTCCGCCAGTTGATCAAGATGGTGGCCGTGGGTTCGCTGGGCCAAGCTCCCAGGCGCGTGCAGGAGCATTGTTCTACTAGTTTCATGTGTTGTGCTGATCAATGATGTACTCGTCACTTGTGTACCAGTATGAACTGTTTGTTGTGCTAAATTATGATGTACTAGATATGTTTGTATTGAATTGAAATGCAATCTGCATATGAGATATTATGTGATTTTAACCACTTTCATCTGTTGTACTAATCTGAATATGAGACTTCCAACACTAGCACTACCATTCAGGTTGTGCATCATGTTCTACAAAGAGATCTCAACTCTCAACTACAAATACTAGATGTTCTTTAGTATCACAGCCATGACAAAATATGTGTGAGCATAAGTTAGAATTTCATGTATCACACAAACTCAGGGCACAAAAGATCATACACCTAACATGATTTACTCCTGTGACATGTCAAATGGTGCACTTTGAGTGGTGTTCATTTCAGTAGGACCAAACAACAAATTTTCCCAGCCTCTTGCTGCAGCTCCTATCCCTCTGGCTCCAGCTCCTCTCCCTCTTGCTCCAGCCCCTCTGCCTCTCCCTCTTGCTCCAGCTTCTCTTCCTCTAGTTGTGCTAGTGCTAGCATAAATAGCAGCAACATTTACAACAGCAGCTGCTGTAGCAGCAACTCTCCTCCCCCCAGATCTATTTCTCCCCCTACCTCTTAATGCAACAGCACCTTCTGTTGTTACAGTTGTGACCCTAGCTGCAGGTATGGAAGATCTGTTAGCAGCAACAAATGCACACTTTGTTGGGATAGGAGTGTCTTCTTCTATCTGAAAAGTTGGTGCCTGCAGTTAAGTTGCAAAATGTATGAGCACCAACACAACACATAAGGAAGAGCTTGATATTGAAGAGAAAATCAATGTCATTATAATTTGTACCTGTTGCCCTAGCTGTGAAACCATACTTGATCTGACATTCAATGGATCTAGCCTAGGATCCAGTTGAACCTCTTCAATATGCTAAATGAAAACACTTATGTGAGATATTGATATGTGCAAAAAGAAGAGGAAAAGGACTTGGAAACATTGTACCTGAAGTATTTCTGGTATGTCTGCATCTCCATTTTCATCTACTGTTGTGGGCCCTCTATTAATATTAAGAGATGACATGTCCACTTGCTCATGCACTGTTCTCCTCCTTTTCCTCCTTTGTCTTGCTGCTGGTTGTGTTTCATCCCCTTGAGCATGTTCTTGTGCAGCACCCTCAGCTTGTTCTTGTTCATCAACTTGAGGTTGTTCCTGTGCATGCCTCTGAGCTACTGCTTTAGCCTGTGCAATGGCTTTCAGTCTAGGACACCCAATCCTGTTATGGTTAGGGCGTCTACAGTAACCACAATGTATTGTCACTCCATGCTTGCTCAATTTTGTCCCATCTGCTTTTTCCTCAGGAGCCTTTCTTCTGCTTTTAGGTGGTCTGCCTACTTTCTTCTCATAAGATGGAGGCAAAACTGTTGGCCCATTTACTTGCTGCCACTCTGTCTGGTCTCTCAGGGGCATGATATTTGCACCATATGCTTGCATATAGGAATTTAGTGAATAACAGTTGTTAACCATCTGCTCGGGTTTAATCCTCTCAGATCTCAAGCATGCTATGGAGTGGCTACATGGAATACCAGTTAGCTGCCATCTTTGACACGAGCAAGCTAGTAGGTTCAGCTCCACTATGTATGTCATTTCAATGCTTTTAACAGAGAATGTTGCTCTACCATATCCTTCTGCACGACAGTTAGCAGTAAATTCAGTGTTTTTCTCTATTTTTTTTCCTAATTTTAGGACATATCTGTCCTGCCCACTACTCTGTGGCCTCTCTTTGCTTGTTGTAATATCTGTTGCCAATTTTACAAGCTATGTGCTCTAACATGGACAGAATAGGCAATTCCCTGGCCTCTAATATCCACCTAATGTTCAGACATCAATACTGACATTTGTTAGGTACCGAGAGTAGGACAAATGCACTAACATAAAGAGAGAGAATTACCTGTTAAATACTTCACAACTATTGTTTGTCAGAACATCACACTTCACAAAGTCATTGAAAAATGCTCTACACCATTCATTGGGAGGCTTTTCTTCTAACCATGCATAAGCATCTGGACAATCAACCTTGAATGCATCCATGTTGGCCCTCCATTTTGTTTGATTGCTTGACCTTGCACACTTCCATAAGTGATTTTTCACCACTTCTCCCTTGTGTAGCTGGTTCATGTTCTGGTACAAATGTCTGACACAATATCTATGTTCAGAATCTAGAAATGCTTCATTAACTGCTCCTATTAGCCCCTACAACATATCTCACACATCACTATTGTGCGCTTGACAACATAAAAAAATCAAGCATAAACAATAATTTATTTCATAAATAACACACCTTTTGTTTGTCACTCATAATGCAGTAAGGGAATGTATTTATGATGTTCAAATCAATTTTCAATGTTGTTAAGAACCACAACCAGCTGCTGTAGCACTTCACCTCCACAATTGCAATATCAATAGGATAGATACAGTCATTTGGATCTATTCCTATTGCTGTCAGCTACGTTACACGGATACTTCAGAAAGTGCGCGTATCCTGCCGGATACTGCCCCGATACTCAGATACTGCCCTGATACTGCCCGATACGTATCCCGTAAGTATCCTGTTATTTATTGATTTTAAAAAAAGAAAATAGTGTTTGATACCTCTGGGATACGTTTTGGATACGGCAATCCCTTCGTTCGACGTATAAAAATGAAAACTCCTTGATTCCCTCCTAGCGCCGCCGCACGTCATCAATTCCCAGCCGGCCACCTCGTCCCCTCGACTCTTTGGAGCAGGCGAGCAGCCACAGCCCGCAGGTCTCCAACTCTCCATAACTCTCAGCTCCAGTCCTCTCCTCTTCTTCTCCAACTCTCCGTCCAATCGACGCTGATCGGTCGCCGGCTCGTCGCCGGCAGAAGACATCCGTGTCTCCCTTGCAGGAGGTATGTTCTCATCTCCCTCTCTTTCTCTGATCTCTCTTCTCCATCTCCTTCTCTGAATTCTGTACGTAGGTGTTTTAGGTTCAGATTTTAAGATTAGATCAGTTTGACTAATCTGTTTTCGTAATCTCCTCCTTTTACTGTGCAGATCGGCCATAGGGTCTTCTTCAGTTAGAAGTGACGCAGGTAGTGGAGGTAGCGTGGATGCAGTCCATGTATTGGCTACTGCTCGTGTGATTCCGGAAGATGATAATGAGAAGAAGCCTTTGTGGAGGTACGTCCAGATGTTGGAAAATACTGGGAAAGGGAAAGGAGGCAACAAGAGATCCATGCAGTATTTGTTAAGCAATCGTGAAGACTTCAAGTTTTTTAATAAAACAGTTATTTTTTCATATATTTAATAATTAATATGTATATACAGACGTATCCCGTATCCTAGTTTTTAGAAAATTGCTGTATCAGGCGTATCCCCGTATCACGTATCCGATACGTATCCAAGTATCCGTGCAACGTAGGCTGTCAGAATTTGGCCACCATATTTAGTTCTAATGTGGGTTCCATCAAGGCAGATAATGGGCCTACATGCTCTTAACCAACCTTTTTTGCAAGCAGCCAAGCAAAAATACAAGTTACTAAATGTTTGACCCATCCTTTTCAGAAAGAATGCTGTGCCTGGGTTTGCTCTCATCAGCTCGTGACCATAGTCCCATACTTTTCCATATTGTGCCTCCTCATCTCCTCTATTTTTTTCAAACAAATTAATCTTGCCCTTGACAATTTGAACCTGGCCACCTTCATGTTGTACTTTGTCTCAACCTTGTTGGAAAAAGCCAGCAGACTCATGTGAGGGTCATCTCTGAAATCCTGATGAAATTTTTGTGCTAGCAAAGTAGCTGTCATTTCTTTCATATCCCAAACCTTTTCACAAGTGTGCACATCCACTAGTGTTTTAATGAGAAAGCAACCACTTCTTGAGTCTTTAACAACAATCATTTTCCAGCGGCAGTCCTCAACACATATGGCTTCTAACCTTTTTGCATTGTCCCTTGTTTTCCTAACTTTCACTCTGTTCTTCACAATGTAATTTGCTAATGCCTTTCTCAATTCTGCTGGGTTTGAAAATGTCATCCCAAGTTTGAAAGTGGGGTTCTCCATGTCTGTCATTGGGTTGGATGTCTTGAAGTTGAACTTGAGTGTTGATTCTGACTCTGGCAACTTCAACTCATCCATATCTACCACATCTTCCTCTTCTAATTCTTCTGACACCTTTTTCCCTTTCCTCTTTTCAGCTACAAGCTCATCCTTCAAATCTTTGTCCACATTTGTATCATATAGTGCATCATCTCCATCCTCAAAGTCATAGTCTGAATCTGCAAAATCCGAGTCAGAGCTAGTATCTGTTCCACCATAATATTCCTCCTCCTCACTGGAATCTTCTCCTGCATAGTATTCCTCATCGGCACCAGCTTCATAAAACTGCTCATTAGCACCAGCACAATCAACCTTTTCTTGCCCCTTCCTTCCCATGACAGCATCAGCATTGCAAGTATTGGGGAAAATATTTCTCCTAATGCGAGCTTCCTTCTCACCTGCATCTTCTACATGAGGACCACGATACATGCTGAACAGGTGCTCACCATAAGTTGGTGCTGATGGCCCACCCCTCTGCTCATGCACATAACTTGTCTTCACTGGACTGATAACTGTAGGTAGCTCAACTTTTTGCAACAGAACATCATCCCACAACTGCTTCTCCAGCATATTGTTGTGATCAATGAACACAATTAGTACTTTGTTCTGTTGACTTGCTGCTACCATAGCCCTAGCATGAGTTTCCAAACTAACTACTTGCAAACCATCATCTATACTTTTTCCAGGGATGCACCAATACATTGCAAAACCTGTTTTTGGTATTGCATATCCCAGATGTTTAACCATCTAGTCCAGTAAAGCACATCAGAAAGTTTTCCTATGGCAGCCATCAAATGTGTCAACTTGTTCCTCCATGTAGCTACGATTAATGCCAACACCACAGAACCATCCATTATGGTGAATTTCCACACTAAATTGTTCGGAATCATCACCTGCATTGCACACAATTTGAACAAAATTCAATTTTGATTCGGACAAACCCTAACCATATCACCCCCAAATGTCCACAGTTCAATAATCTGTCTTTAATCTTTGAAATTGTGACAACCAAACATTTGACAACTGACATAAGTACCAAATAATCACAACTACCAAAGTGCTCAAAACTTCTAATTTAACAGATAGAATCGACCTCAAACCCTAGCAGAAAATCCCCAATTTGTGACTTACCATATAAAGGCGCTTTGTCCCAGGGAAATCGACGGCGAGGAAGCAAATCGGCCACACCAGCATCTATGCCAGTGCCGACGACGGGCTCACCACCTACTATCCCCGCCGTGCCGCTGCCACTGCCTCCATCGGACGCACACTTCCCTTCGGAACCAACCACATCGACGGCATCAGGATGATTACCGCCACCGCCGCCGACTGCGTCTCCATCTCCTAAGCCTCTGGCGCCACCGTCGTCGTCGATGGCGGCGCATTGATCGACCGACTCCATGCCGCCCTGCAACAGACGACGAACGGACTGGGTGGGGGAACTGAAACTCTAATGCGGGCAGGGTGTTTTCTGCAAAAAATAAACTTGCCCTCTCACCGCCGAAACTGATCTCCTGTGGGCCTGGATCCTAGTCAGCATGCCACGTGTGCATCCGTTACGGCAGAAAACGACAAAGTGCCCACTTTGCTCATAAAATGGAGTTGAGTGACCAGTTATTCACACTTCATTAGATGAGTGACCAAACTGCACATCTCGAGAGAGTTGTGTGACCAATAGTGCATTTATCTCTTTTAAAAAACTCTAGATCGGTTTTTTATTGGTTTGGTTTTCTCAGTTTAGATTATTTTACGAACATTCATTCGTTAGTTCGTTTTATCGAACAAATTCGTTCGTTTGCCTCGGTTAGCGAACGTTCGCACCGTAGTTTTTTTCTTTTTATTTTATTTTCGGTCAGGGACCTATCTGTGATTATTTTTATCGCAGATTAGCCCTTGATCTTTAAACCCTCGTAACTTTTTAACCGTTCGTCCAAATCCAGTGAAACCAACGCCAAAATCTTCGTCTCGAGCTCCTCTTTCTGGTTAATCCACTTGGACATGGTTTTGAAAATTTAGAATTTGGTTTCAAGCAAAATTGAATTCGAAGTTCTTTTGACCGTAGTTTCAGTTCCGTAGCTCCGAGTCGATTGATTCTTTTTACAAATCGAAGCTCTTTAGTTGAACTTTCAGATTGGATCTTCTTATTTGAGTTTTATCCTTGCTTCTATGCTTGAGTGCTTATGTATGCTATTGTTTGTTTGCGATAAAATTCCCGAAGTGCGAAGCGTGTTACTACGAGTCTCTAGGGTTTGCAGATCGTTAGCAAGGCAAGTAACACATTGATCATACCCCTTTATTACCCAGTTTTTATGCATTAGCTACAATCCTCAAACATTGCATGAGTAGGATCTTTTAACTTGTGGGTATTGGGAAGTAGATGATGAGGTAGAACCTATTGCCCTTTTATTATCAAACCCTTGGGAGTTACTTCTACATTATGCTTAGGTTGTCATGCTATGCTCGTAGATGTGGTTTGGTTTGAGTGATCCATGACAGATGTGAGATTGTTAATTAATGGTTAACTTGAGGTGGCTACTTAAATACACATCTAGGTGGATTGGTTGCGGGCACCTGGGGATATACCAGTGTTGTCCTTTGGTTCGCCACCCAGGCTCAAAGGGATCATAAGATTATTCATGCTAAAAACTTCCATGCGCAGCCACAAGCTATTATGGGCTCTAGCATAGTTGAGTATGTTGCATGACCTCTTTCAGTGGTAGGCTAGCAGATATAGGGGAAAGTAGGTGTAACTGTCTACCCAGAGTAAAGAGTTAATACTTCTGAAAGACTGTGTCTCGGTCATCCGTTTCTCAAACACCATGTAGTGTGAGAAATCCAACGGAGGAGATCGAGTCTTGTGAGGAAAAGTGCACAAACCTCTGTAGAGTGTACAAACTAATCATTGTTAAGCGTGTCCCCAGTTATGGACATCTTGAGTATCTGGTTCTTGGATTATCCTGTTGATCTCGTCACTCTAAATTAATTTGTTGGGTTGTTAATACTGTTTAATTGGGATTGAGATGGGGTTATCATTCTCAATGTTTATCAACTACCATGATAGTTAAACAAAATATATTCCTTTGTTGTAGGGAAAAATTGGCTTTTCGCAAAAACATTATAACCATAGAGCCTCCACCAGCCATATATGCATGTAGTGATAGCATTTACTTGTTCATTGCTCTACTGTGTTATCTTGCCAGCATATTCCATGTGCTGACCCGTTTTGGGCTGCAACATATCATGTTGCAGACTTTTCAAACGAAGAGCAAAGTGCGCTAGGTCGTTTGTCGTGCACTCAGCTATGCCGTTGGAGTTGATGGACTCGCTTTATCTTCCAAGCCTTCCGCTGTTATCTTATTTAGATGGCCTTAAGCCATATTATTGTATTAAGTTCTCTCTTGAGACTATTGATGTAATAAGTGTGTGATTGCTACTCTGTTATAAATCCTTCGAAGTACTGTTTGTGTTAGCATTACCGATCCAGGGATGACACTTATGCATAGAGATTTGACTGTTTGAGGTCACATCGCTACAACCCCCACCGATTTGAGCTAGGCGGTTCTTTCGGTTCAGGGGTATCACGGGCATTTCGCATGTCGGGATTTCACAGGAGGTGGGAGTTTTTGCGTGCGTTGTAATTTTGGAATAGCAAGGCGCGGGTTGAGATGGAGGGAGTTGTCGGAGCACAATGAGACAAAGATATATCTTAAATATTTTGGGGTAACAAGGTGCGGGTTGAAGAGGCGGGAGTTTCGCAGCACGATAGACAGAGGCGCTAGCTTGTAATTTCGGCATAATAAGGCGTGGCTTGAAATTTCAGGAGAACAATCTTAACGTGTACCCCCAAAAAAGACAATTCGCACCTCAAAACTAGAGAGAGCTATGTCCCGTTTTACTATATTACTAAAAATGCATTCAAATATAACAAAAAAACTAAAAAAATCAAGACAACAAACATAACGTGTACTGTACCAAAACAATTAACACTTCCCTCAACAATAAAAAACAATATGTGTTGTCTAGCATATGGACTAAATTTGAGTATATTTTCCCTGTTTGAATTGGATTGTACCCGGGTTAGTTATACAACCATCTAAATATTATCTTCACAACACATGACATGAATATAGGAGAAGTAAATTCCTATATAAATACAAACTACATGTACATACGATCTCAAATTCAAATATATGTATAGATTTCATGTTGAATTCAAATCATAGTACATTTATGCTCTAGCTAGATGTTCGGAATCTAAACCATGTATGATATACTACGTACAATGTGTTTAACAAGCACAACACACACACAAACACCATTTAGACTAGTAAGGTACACGTGCATTGCACGCATGAGATTTTGCAACCAAATAATGAATAAATACCACATTATAGCATGTAAGCTTTGAGTCATATATACATGATGTAGATGTTTGTTTAATTCTTATAGTTCATTTCATTCAAAATCATCTAGATTTTATAAGAAAGTTAATCTATTTTAAGATTCATGGAATTGTGCGTTGTAAGGCATAAAGTAAAAATAAATAATGGCAAATCATGTAGAAAAACATTTGTGCAATTACGATACGGAAGATTCTAGAACAAAGAAGAAGTGCTTGTGTTTTGAGGTTTGTGCATTATGCTTAAGTTCAACCATGGAGTCTTCTAGATTGTACATGTGGCAAAATCTGATGGAATCCAGATGATATCCAATGGCCAGTTGAGCTCAAATTTGCCATCTTTGCACCATCGGATTGGCCTCATCCAATGACCATCTTTCAAAGTTAAAGTTATCCGCATACTATATAAAAAATATAATATATAATATATATGGGGGTATAGATATAGATATGTGAGCCGAAAGCCACCCATCATCTTCAATTAGAATAGTGTGTCCATGCACGGATGCAATGTGGCCAAACGATGTCTGCCATCGATATTTCAAATACAAATCAGTCTGACCTTGTTCAATGTGTATACGGTACAACATGCTCGTTTCCAAACCACACCACGCATATCTCAGTTATATTCATGCATGCATGGGTTTCAAACATCATGATCTTTTATTCAAATATTTGAATTCTACTTTACATTGATTATGATGTCACCTAGTCTTTTGCACCCACACAGTCATCTTCTCTTTATAATTGTATTATTAACTTTCTCTCGTGCATGCATGCACACACAGTACCAGTCGGTATTATCCATCGCACACATGCAATCTTTTTCTTCAGGTCGGTCTCCCATGCATGCACACACACACGCACACACACGCACACACCTCCCCCTCCCCATAATATCGGGCATTCTTTATCTCTCACGTGCATGCACAACGATCAATGTTCCTCTATGTGTGTGTGTATATAGCTAGGTCTTTCACAGTTTTCCACACAAACCGCTCAATCTATATATCTTGTGAGGTCTCACCCTCTTTTCCACGTCCACATCGATCAATCTATACCTCTCTATATAGGATTACATAGCTAATACACCCACATTAAATATATATCCAACGTCCCCTTCTCATCATCCATGCCTCCGCTTCATCTCTGAGACGCACACACATAGTGGCGAAGACAGGAGCAGTAAGGGTCCTACCCCCCTAACATCAATATATATCGAGGCTAATATGAATGTGATCATTAGACAATTGCTGGTAAAATGGTTTAAGTTGATGAATTGGCCCTCCTCGTAAAGGATTAGCAATGCTTGGCCCCCTAGCTCATTTATTTTTCATGGCTCCGCCACTGTGCGCAATAGAGCACGTTCTCGCCCCTCTCTTCAAATATCGATCTCTCACTTGTGCACTCCTTCATAGTCTCCCTCCACTTGGCCCCTCGCACCATCTTCTAGCCCCCACCAGATTTTGCCACATGTACAATCTTGCAGACTCCATGGTTGAACTTAAGCATAATGCACAAACCTCAAAACACAAGTGCTTCTCCTTTGTTCTAGAATCTTCTATATGATAACTGCCCAAACTTTTTTTCTAGTTGAATTGCCATTATTTGTTTTTTACTTTATGCTTTACAACGCACAATTCCAAGAATCATAAAATAGATTAAGGGCTTCTTTGATTCAAAGGATTCTCAAAGGAATTTTGGAGGATTCTAATCCTTAGGAATTTTTCCTATCTTGGTTGTTTGATTCGTAGGATTGTAAACCATAGATATTTTTCCATAGGATTCATTTGCACTAGATTTCATAGGAAACATCCCATCCACTCGAACCACTTTGAAAGAATCCTGCGTTTTTTCTATGCAAAATCAAACACTCGTACAATCCTGTAGAATTCAAGACGACATTCCATTCTAATCCCATGTTTTTCATATCCCCGCGTCTTGGAAATCCTACGAATCAAAGAGGCCCTAGTTTTTTTATATAAAAACTAATTTATTTTGAATGAGATGAACTATAAGAATTAAACGAAGGTCTACATCAGGCATATATGACTCAGAGCTTACATGCTATAGTGTGGTATTTATTCATATCTGGTTGCCAAATCTGATGCGTGCAATGCACGTGTACCTTACTAGTACTTCGAGTATGTGCAAACACGTAAATTAGAATTCCAATGGCACGCTACACAGTGTCTCTCTTACAGTTCATGAAGCTACGTGACACATGTGGAGGCGTTGTCGCGGCCTCCTTGTGTGGATTGATCACAGTGACGTGCTACTGCTTCCAGAAGAATGTACTTGTCCTCTCTGAGAAACACTAGCGGTACATGCACGAAGTGAACATGTGCACACACGCCACACACACACTCATTCCCTCGCACGCACACGCGGGGACACGGGGTGATGCATTTTTGTACGAAGATCCACCCCATGTGATAATTTAACGCGTGTAAAGTCCTTCATTTCATTGATGGTCAATTGATACAACACGTGCAAATTGAGTGGACGTGAGGGCGAAAGAAAGATATCACTATTCCATTGTGCGCATGCGAGTAGTTAAATCATGGGGTGCTAGTACCTCCATTGGTCTCCTTCGTTTTTTGTGCCAATTTTGACCATATTTGTAAGTAACATAATATTTATGCATGTCATAAAAAGTGGCACAAAAAAGGGGGCCAATAAACAAGGATGCAGGCAGCATGATCAACTTTTGCTAGGGCTACTGTTGGTGGCCTTTGTATTTAAATATGGACGGAGTGGAGTAGTACTATCTTTATCTTAGCCTTGTAGGGCTCTCACAGCGCCTAGGCTCACCTCCCCGCCTCGCCCACCGGATCCCACCATGGATAATCCCTTAGATCCTATGATCCCGCGGGCTGCTCTCTCTCTGCGGCCCGCAGCACTGCCGCCTTTGAGCGAAACCCACATGTGTTTTAGAGGGGATCCATTGCTTTGGAATCATAGATCGGTGGCGCCGGAGGACATGCCAGGGCTGCGTTTCAGGTGGTGGGCAGCAAGGGTAAATCGGATCAAGGAAGCGTCACATCAATTGGAGAGAAGTTCCAAGGAGTTGCGCTTGGCGCAGCAGAAGGCGGAGGCGCAAGTCGATCTTAGGGGAGAGATGCTGAGGGATGTTAGCATCGGGCAGTGTCGCGTTGATTTCATCTAGGGCAAATGGCAGAGGTCATATTCATGGAGTCGACTTCGGAGGAAAGAACGCGCATGCCTGCGCAATGGCATTGTTGGGGAACGTAGCAGAAATTCAAAATTTTCCTACGTGTCACCAAGATCTATCTATGGAGAGACTAGCAACGAAGGGAAGGAGAGTGCATCTACATACCCTTGTAGATCGCTAAGCGGAAGCGTTCAAGTGAACGGGGTTGATGGAGTCGTACTCGTCGTGATTCAGATCACCGATGATCCTAGTGCCGAACGGACGGCACCTCCGCGTTCAACACACGTACAGCTCGACGATGTCTCCCACGCCTTGATCCAGCAAGGAGAGAGGGAGAGGTTGAGGAAGACTCCATCCAGCAGCAGCACAATGGCGTGGTGGTGATGGAGGAGCGTGACAATCCTGCAGGGCTTCGCCAAGCACCTACGGGAGAGGAGGAGGTGTCACGGGAGGGAGGGAGGCGCCAGGGGCTCAGGTATGGATGCCCTCCCTCCCCTCCACTATATATAAGGGCAGGGGAGAGGGGGGAGGCGCAGCCTTGCCCCTTCCTCCAAGGAAGGGGTGCGGCTAAGAGGGGGGGGGAGGAGTCCATCCTCCCTAAGGCACCTCGGAGGTGCCTTCCCCCTTTAGGACTCTCCCCTTTTTTCTATATCTTGGCGCATGGGCCTCTAGGGGCTGGTGCCCTTGGCCCATGTAGGCCACGGCGCACCCCTTACAGCCCATGTGCCCCCCGGGGCAGGTGGCCCCACCCGGTGGGCCCCCGGGACCCTTCCGGTGGTCCCGGTACAATACCGATGACCCCGAAACTTGTCCCGATGGCCGAAACAGGACTTCCTATATATAAATCTTTACCTCCGGACCATTCCGGAACTCCTCGTGACGTCCGGGATCTCATCCGGGACTCCGAACAACATTCGGTAACCACATACAAACTTCCTTTATAACCCTAGCGTCATCCAACCTTAAGTGTGTAGACCCTACGGGTTCGGGAGACATGCAGACATGACCGAGATGTTCTCCGGTCAATAACCAACAGCGGGATCTGGATACCCATGTTGGCTCCCACATGTTCCACGATGATCTCATCGGATGAACCACGATGTCGAGGACTCAATCAATCCCGTATACAATTCCCTTTGTCCAGCGGTATGGTACTTGCCCGAGATTCGATCGTCGGTATACCGATACCTTGTTCAATCTCGTTACCGGCAAGTCTCTTTACTCGTTCCGTAACACATCATCCCGTGATCAACCCCTTGGTCACATTGTGCACATTATGATGATGTCCTACCGAGTGGGCCCAGAGATACCTCTCCGTTTACACGGAGTGACAAATCCCAATCTTGATTCGTGCCAACCCAACAGACACTTTCAGAGATACCCGTAGTGTACCTTTATAGCCACCCAGTTACGTTGTGATGTTTGGCACACCCAAAGCACTCCTACGGTATCCGGGAGTTGCACAATCTCATGGTCTAAGGAAATGATACTTGACATTAGAAAAGCTTTAGCATACGAACTACATGATCTTGTGCTAGGCTTAGGATTGGGTCTTGTCCATCACATCATTCTCCTAATGATGTGATCCCGCTATCAACAACATCCAATGTCCATGGTCAGGAAACCGTAACCATCTATTGATTAACGAGCTAGTCAACTAGAGGCTTACTAGGGACATGGTGTTGTCTATGTATCCACACATGTATCTGAGTTTCCTATCAATACAATTCTAGCATGGATAATAAACGATTATCATGAACAAGGAAATATAATAATAATCAATTTATTATTGCCTCTAGGGCATATTTCCAACAGTCTCCCACTTGCACTAGAGTCAATAATCTTGTTCACATCGATATGTGATTAACACTCAAGGTCACATCCCCATGTGACTAACACCCAAAGAGTTTACTAGAGTCAATAATCTAGTTCACATTTACCATGTGATTAACACTCGATGAGTTCTGGGTTTGATCATGTTATGCTTGTGAGAGAGGTTATAGTCAACGGGTCTGAATCTTTCAGATCCGTGTGTGCTTTACAAATGCCTATGTCATCTCCTAGATGCAGCTACCACGTTCTATTTGGTGCTATTCCAAATAACTGTTCTACTTGGAGCTATTCTAAATTGTTGCTCCATTATATGTATCCGGTATCTCTACTCAGAGCTATTCGGATAGGTGTTAAGCTTGCATCGACGTAACCCTTTACGACGAACTCTTTTACCACCTCCATAATTGAGAAAATTCCTTAGTCCACTAGTTACTAAGGATAACTTTGACCGCTGTCCCGTGATCCATTCTTGGATCACTCTTATACCCCTTGACTGACTCATGGCAAGGCACACTTCAGGTGCGGTACACAGCATAGCATACTGTAGAGCCTACGTCTTATGCATAGGGGACAACCTTAGTCCTTTCTCTCTATTCTGCCATGGTCGAGCTTTAAGTCTTAACTTCATACCTTACAACTCAGGCAAGAACTCCTTCTTTGACTGATCCATCTTGAACACCTTCAAGATCACGTCAAGGCATGTGCTCATTTGAAAGTACCATTAAGCGTTTTAATCTATCCTCATAGATCTTGATGCTCAATGCTCAAGCAGCTTAATCCAGGCTTTTCCATTGAAAAATACTTTCCAAATAACCCTTTATGCTTTCCAGAAATTCTACGTCATTTCCGAACATTAATATGTCAACAACATATACCCATCAGAAATTCTATAGTGCTCCCACTCACTTCTTTGGAAATACAAGTTTCTCATAAACTTTGTATACACCCAAAATCTTTGATCATCATCAAAGCATACATTCCAACTCCAGTCCTCAGAAGGATTGCTGGAGCTTTGCATACTTATTAGCATATTTCAGGATGGACAAAAACTTCCGGTTGTATCACATACAACCTTTCCTCAAAAATCATCGAGGAAACAATGTTTTGACATCCTATCTGCAAGATTTCATAAATAATGCAGTAATTGCTAATATAATTCCAACAGACTCTTAGCATCGCTACGAGTGAGAAATTCCCATCGTAGTCAACTCCTTGAACTTGTCAGAAAACATCTTACCGACAAGTCGAGCTTTCTTAATAGTGACATTTACCATCATCGTCCGTCTTCCTTTAAAATCCATCTGTACTCAACAGCCTTACGACCATCAAGCAGTTCTTCCAAAGTCTACACTTTGTTTTCATACATGGATCCTCTCTCGGATTTTATGGCCTTGAGCCATTTATCAAAATCCGGGCCCACCATCGCTTCTCCATAGCTCGTAGGTTCATTGTTGTCTAGCAACATGACTTACAAGACAGGATTACGTACCACTCTGAAGTAGTACGCATCCTTGTCATCCTACGAGGTTCGGTAGTGACTTGATCCGAAACTTCATGATTTCTATCATAAGCTTCCACTTCAATTGGTGTAGGTGCCACAGGAACAACTTCCTGTGCCCTGCTACACACTTGTTGAAGTGACGGTTCAATAACCTCATCAAGTCTCCACCATCCTCCCACTCAACTTTTCGAGAGAAACCTTTCCTCGAAAAAGGACCCGATTCAAGAAACAATCCCTATTGCTTTCGGATCTGAATTAGGAGGTATACCCAACTGTTTTTGGGTGTCCTATGAAGATGCATTTTATCCGCTTTGGGTTCGAGCTTATCAACCTGAAACCTTTTCACATAAGCGTCGCAGCCCCAAACTTCTAAGAAATGACAGCTTAGGTTTCTCTAAACCATAATTCATACGGTGTCATCTCAACGGAATTATGTGGTGCCCTATTTAAAGTGAATGTGGTTGTCTCTAATGCCTAACCCATGAACGATAGTGGTAACTCAATAAGAGACATCATGGTATGCACCATATCCAATAGGGTGCAACTATGACGTTTGGACACACCATCACACTATGGTGTTCCAGGCTGTATCAGTTGTGAAACAATTTCCACAATGTCTTAATCCTGTGCCAAACTCGTGATTCAGATATTCATCTCTATGATCATATCATAGATCTTTTATCCTCTTGTCACGACAATCTTTCAACTTCACACTGAAATTACTTGAACCTTTCAATAATTCAGACTCGTGATTCATCAAGTAAATATACCCAACATCTACTCGAATCATCTGTGAAGTAAGAACATAATGATATTCACTGCATGCCTCAGCACTCATTGGACTGCACACATCAAAATGTGTTACTTCCAACAAGTCGCTATCTTGTTCCATCTTACTGAAAACGAGGCTTTTCAGTCATCTTGCCCATGTGGTATGATTTGCATGTCCCAAGTGATTCAAAATCAAGTGAGTCAAAACGGTCCATTTGCATGGAGTTTCTTCATGCATATACACCAATAGACATGGTTCGCATGTCTCAAACTTTTCAAAAACGAGTGAGCCCAAAGATCCATCAATATGGAGCTTCTTCATGCGTTTTATACCGATATGACTTACGTGGCAGTGCCACAAGTAGGTGGTACTATCATTACTATCTTTTGGCATGAACATGTGTATCACTACGATCGAGATTTAATAAACCATTCATTTTAGGTGTAAGACCATTGAAGGTATTATTCAAATAAACAGAGTAACCATTATTCTCCTTAAATGAATAACCGTATTGCGATAGACGTAATCCAATCATGTCTATGCTCAACGCAAACACCAAATAACAATTATTTAGGTTTAACACCAATCTCTTTGGTAGAGGGAGCGTGATGCTTGATCATATCAAGCTTGGAAAAACTTCCAACACATATCGTCAGCTCACCTTTAGCTAGTCTCTGTTTATTCCGTAGCCTTTTGTTTCGAGTTACTAACACTTAGCAACCGAACCGGTATCTAATACCCTGGTGCTACTAGGAGTACTTGCAAAGTACACATTAATGCAATGTATATCCAATATACTTCTATCGACCTTGCCAGCCTTCTTATCTACCAAGTATCTAGGGTAATTCTGCTCTAGTGGTTGTTCCCCTTATTACAGAAGCACTTAGTCTCGGGTTTGGGTTTTACCTTGGGTTTCTTCACTAGAGCAGCAGCTGATTTGCCGTTTCATGAAGTATCCCTTCTTGCCCTTGCCCTTCTTGAAACTAGTGGTTTCACCAACCATCAACAATTGATGCTCCTTCTTGATTTCTACTTTCGCGGTGTCAAACATCGCGAATACCTCAAGGATCATCATATCTATCCCTGATATGTTATAATTCATCACGAAGCTCTAACAGCTTGGTGGCAATGACTTTGGAGAACCATCACTGTCTTATCTGGAAGATCAACTCCCACTCGATTCAAATGATTGTTGTACTCAGACAATCTGAGCACAAGCTCAACAATTGAGCTTTTCTCCTTAGTTTGCAGGTTAAGAAAGTCATCGGAGGTCTTATACCTCTTGACATGGGCACGAGCCTGAAATCCCAATTTCAGCCCTCAAAACATCTCATATGTTTCGCGATGTTTCAAAAACGTCTTTGGTGCCTCAACTCTAAACCGTTGAACTGAACTATCACGTAGTTATCAAAACGTGTATGTCAGATGTTCGCAACAACCACAGACAACGTTCGAGGTTCAGCACACTGAGCGGTGCATTAAGGACATAAGCCTTCTATGAAGCAATGAGGACAATCCTCAGTTTACGGACCTAGTCCGCATAATTGCTACTATCAACTTTCAACTAATTTTTCTCTAGGAACATATCTAAACAGTAGAACTATAGCGTGAGCTACGACATAATTTGCAAAAACCTTTTGACTATGTTCAGGATAATTAAGTTCATCTTATGAACTCCCACTCATATAGACATCCCTCTAGTCATCTAAGTGATTACATGATCCGAGTCAAACTAGGCCGTGTCCGATCATCACGTGAGACGGACTAGTCATCATCGGTGAACATCTTCATGTTGATCGTATCTTCTATACGACTCATGTTCGACCTTTCGGTCTCCGTGTTCCGAGGCCATGTCTGTACATGCTAGGCTCGTCAAGTTAACCCTAAGTGTTTCGCGTGTGTAAATCTGTCTTACACCCGTTGTATGTGAACGTTAGAATCTAACACCCGATCATCACGTGGTGCTTCGAAACACGAACTGTCGCAATGGTGCACAGTTAGGGGAGAACACTTCTTGAAATTGTTGTAAGGGATCATCTTATTTACTACCGTCGTTCTAAGAAAATAAGATGTATAAACATGATAAACATCACATGCAATCAAATAGTGACATGATATGGCCATCATCACTTTGCTCCTTTTGATCTCCATCTTCGGGGCTCCATGATCATCATCGTCACCGGCATGACACCATGATCTCCATCATCATGATCTCCATCATCGTGTCTTCATGAAGTTGCCTCGCCAACTATTACTTCTACTACTATGGCTAACGGTTAGCAATAAAGTAAAGTAATTACATGACGTTTAAGTTGACACGCAGGTCACAAATAAATTAAGACAACTCCTATGGCTCCTGCCGGTTGTCATACTCATCGACATGCAAGTCGTGATTCCTATTACAAGAACATGATCAATCTCATACATCACATATATCATTCATCATATCCTTTGGCCATATCACATCACATAGCATACCCTGCAAAAACAAGTTAGACGTCCTCTAATTGTTGTTTGCATGTTTTACGTGGCTGCTATGGGTTTCTAGCAAGAACGTTTCTTACCTACGCATGAACCACAACGTGATATGCCAATTGCTATTTACCCTTCATAAGGACCCTTTTCATCGAATCCGATCCGACTAAAGTGGGAGAGACAGACACCCGCCAGCCACCTTATGCAACTAGTGCATGTTTGTCGGTGGAACCGGTCTCACGTAAGCGTACGTGTAAGGTTGGTCCGGGCCGCTTCATCCCACGATGCCGCCGAATCAAGATAAGACTAGTAACGGCAAGCATATTGAACAATATCGACGCCCACAACTACTTTGTGTTCTACTCGTGCAAAGAATCTACGCAATAGACCTAGCTCATGATGCCACTGTTGGGGAACGTAGCAGAAATTCAAAATTTTCCTACGTGTCACCAAGATCTATCTATGGAGAGACTAGCAACGAAGGGAAGGAGAGTGCATCTACATACCCTTGTAGACCGCTAAGCGGAAGCGTTCAAGTGAACGGGGTTGATGGAGTCGTACTCGTCGTGATTCAGATCACCGATGATCCTAGTGCCGAACGGACGGCACCTCCGCGTTCAACACACGTACAGCTCGACGATGTCTCCCACGCCTTGATCCAGCAAGGAGAGAGGGAGAGGTTGAGGAAGACTCCATCCAGCAGCAGCACAATGGCGTGGTGGTGATGGAGGAGCGTGGCAATCCTGCAGGGCTTCGCCAAGCACCTACGGGAGAGGAGGAGGTGTCACGGGAGGGAGGGAGGCGCCAGGGGCTCAGGTATGGATGCCCTCCCTCCCCTCCACTATATATAGGGGCAGGGGAGAGGGGGGAGGCGCAGCCTTGCCCCTTCCTCCAAGGAAGGGGTGCGGCTAAGAGGGGGGGGAGGAGTCCATCCTCCCCAAGGCACCTCGGAGGTGCCTTCCCCCTTTAGGACTCTCCCTTTTTTTCTATATCTTGGCGCATGGGCCTCTAGGGGCTGGTGCCCTTGGCCCATGTAGGCCAAGGCGCACCCCTTACAGCCCATGTGGCCCCCCGGGGCAGGTGGCCCCACCCGGTGGGCCCCCGGGACCCTTCCGGTGGTCCCGGTACAATACCGATGACCCCGAAACTTGTCCCGATGGCCGAAACAGGACTTCCTATATATAAATCTTTACCTCCAGACCATTCCGGAACTCCTCGTGACGTCCGGGATCTCATCCGAGACTCCGAACAACATTCGGTAACCACATACAAACTTCCTTTATAACCCTAGCGTCATCGAACCTTAAGTGTGTAGACCCTACGGGTTCGGGAGACATGCAGACATGACCGAGATGTTCTCCGGTCAATAACCAACAGCGGGATCTGGATACCCATGTTGGCTCCCACATGTTCCACGATGATCTCATCGGATGAACCACGATGTCAAGGACTCAATCAATCCCGTATACAATTCCCTTTGTCCAGCGGTATGGTACTTGCCCGAGATTCGATCGTCGGTATACCGATACCTTGTTCAATCTCGTTACCGGCAAGTCTCTTTACTCGTTCCGTAACACATCATCCCGTGATCAACCCCTTGGTCACATTGTGCACATTATGATGATGTCCTACCGAGTGGGCCCAGAGATACCTCTCCGTTTACACGGAGTGACAAATCCCAATCTCGATTCGTGCCAACCCAACAGACACTTTCAGAGATACCCGTAGTGTACCTTTATAGCCACCCAGTTACGTTGTGACGTTTGGCACACCCAAAGCACTCCTACGGTATCCGGGAGTTGCACAATCTCATGGTCTAAGGAAATGATACTTAACATTAGAAAAGCTTTAGCATACGAACTACATGATCTTGTGCTAGGCTTAGGATTGGGTCTTGTCCATCACATCATTCTCCTAATGATGTGATCCCGTTATCAACGACATCCAATGTCCATGGTCAGGAAACCGTAACCATCTATTGATTAACGAGCTAGTCAACTAGAGGCTTACTAGGGACATGGTGTTGTCTATGTATCCACACATGTATCTGAGTTTCCTATCAATACAATTCTAGCATGGATAATAAACGATTATCATGAACAAGGAAATATAATAATAATCAATTTATTATTGCCTCTAGGGCATATTTCCAACAGTCTCCCACTTGCACTAGAGTCAATAATCTAGTTCACATCGATATGTGATTAACACTCAAGGTCACATCCCCATGTGACTAACACCCAAGAGTTTTAGGTTTGATCATGTTGCTTGTGTGAGAGGTTTTAGTCAACGGGTCTAAACCTTTCAGATCCGTGTGTGCTTTACAAATCTCTATGTCATCTCCTAGATGCAGCTACCACGCTCTATTTGGAGCTATTCCAAATAACTGTTCTACTTGGAGCTATTCTAAATTGTTGCTCCATTATACGTATCCGGTATCTCTACTCAGAGCTATCCGGATAGGTGTTAAGCTTGCATCGACGTAACCCTTTACGACGAACTCTTTTACCACCTCCATAATTGAGAAAATTCCTTAGTCCACTAGTTACTAAGGATAACTTTGACCGCTGTCCTGTGATCCATTCTTGGATCACTCTTGTACCCCTTGACTGACTCATGGTAAAGCACACTTCAGGTGCGGTACACAGCATAGCATACTGTAGAGCCTATGTCTTAAGCATAGGGGACGACCTTCGTTCCTTTCTCTCTATTCTGCCATGGTCGAGCTTTAAGTCTTAACTTCATACCTTACAACTCAGGCAAGAACTCCTTCTTTGACTGATCCATCTTGAACACCTTCAAGATCACGTCAAGGCATGTGCTCATTTGAAAGTACTATTAAGCGTTTTGATCTATCCTTATAGATCTTGATGCTCAATGTTCAAGTAGCTTAATCCAGGTTTTCCATTGAAAATACTTTCCAAATAACCCTATATGCTTTCCAGAAATTCTATGTCATTTCTGATCATTAATATGTCAACAACATATACTCATCAGAAATTCTATAGTGCTCCCACTCACTTCTTTGAAAATACAAGTTTCTCATAAACTTTGTATACACCCAAAATCTTTGATCATCATCAAAGCATACATTCCAACTCCGAGATGCTCACTCCAGTCCTCAGAAGGATTGCTGGAGCTTTGCATACTTATTAGCATATTTCAGGATAGACAAAACCTTCCGGTTGTATCACATACAACCTTTCCTCAAGAATCGTCGAGGAAACAATGTTTTTGACATCCTATCTGCAAGATTTCATAAATAATGCAGTAATTGCTAATATAATTCCAACAGACTCTTAGCATCGCTACGAGTGAGAAAGTCTCATCGTAGTCAACTCCTTGAACTTGTCGAAAAACATCTTAACGACAAGTCGAGCTTTCTCAATGGCGACACTTACCATCATTGTCTGTCTTCCTTTCAAAATCCATATGTACCTAACAGCCTTACGACCATCAAGTAGTTCTTCCAAAGTCTACACTTTGTTTTCATACATGGATCCTCTCTCGGGTTTTATGGCCTTGAGCCATTTATCGGAATCCGGGCCCACCATCGCTTCTCCATAGCTTGTAGGTTCATTGTTGTCTAGCAACATGACTTCCAAGACAGGATTACGTACCACTCTGAAGTAGTACGCATCCTTGTCATCCCACGAGGTTTGGTAGTGACTCGATCCGAAGTTTCAGATCACTATCATAAGCTTCCACTTCAGTTGGTGTACGTGCCACAGGAACAACTTCCTGTGCCCTGCTACACACTTGTTGAAGTGACGGTTCAATAACCTCATCAAGTCTCCACCATCCTCCCACTCAACTTTTCGAGAGAAACCTTTCCTCGAAAAAGGACCCGATTCAAGAAACAATTCCTATTGTTTTCGGATCTGAATTAGGAGGTATACTCAACTGTTTTTGGGTGTCCTATGAAGATGCATTTTATCTGCTTTGGGTTCGAGCTTATCAACCTGAAACCTTTTCACATAAGCGTCGCAGCCCCAAACTTTCAAGAAACGACAACTTAGGTTTCTCCAAACCATAGTTCATACGGTGTCGTCTCAACGAAATTATGTAGTGCCCTATTTAAAGTGAATGTGGCTGTCTCTAATGCCTAACCCATGAACGATAGTGGTAACTCGATAAGAGACATCATGGTATGCACCATATCCAATAGGGTGCAACTATGACGTTTGGACACACCATCACACTACGGTGTTCCAAGCTGTATCAGTTGTGAAACAATTTCCACAATGTCTTAATTCTGTGCCAAACTCGTGATTCAGATATTCATCTCTATGATCATATCATAGATCTTTTATCCTCTTGTCACGACGATCTTTCAACTTCACACTGAAATTACTTGAACCTTTCAATAATTCAGACTCGTGATTCATCAAGTAAATATACTCAACATCTACTCGAATCATCTGTGAAGTAAGAACATAACGATATTCACTGCATGCCTCAGCACTCATTGGACTGCACACATCAAAATGTGTTACTTCCAACAAGTTGCTATCTTGTTCCATCTTACTGAAAACGAGGCTTTTCAGTCATCTTGCCCATGTGGTATGATTTGCATGTCCCAAGTGATTCAAAATCAAGTGAGTCAAAACGGTCCATTTGCATGGAGTTTCTTCATGCATATACACCAATAGACATGGTTCGCATGTCTCAAACTTTTCAAAACGAGTGAGCCCAAAGATCCATCAATATGGAGCTTCTTCATGCGTTTTATACCGATATGACTTACGTGGCAGTGCCACAAGTAGGTGGTACTATCATTACTATCTTTTGGCATGAACATGTGTATCACTACGATCGAGATTTAATAAACCATTCATTTTAGGTGTAAGACCATTGAAGGTATTATTCAAATAAATAGAGTAACCATTATTCTCCTTAAATGAATAACCGTATTGCGATAGACGTAATCCAATCGTGTCTATGCTCAACGCAAACACCAAATAACAATTATTTAGGTTTAACACCAATCTCTTTGGTAGAAGGAGCGTGCGATGCTTGATCATATCAAGCTTGGAAAAACTTCCAACACATATCGTCAGCTCACCTTTAGCTAGTCTCCGTTTATTCCGTAGCCTTTTGTTTCGAGTTACTAACACTTAGCAACCGAACCGGTATCTAATACCCTGGTGCTACTAGGAGTACTAGCAAAGTACACATTAACACAATGTATATCCAATATACTTCTATCGACCTTGCCAGCCTTCTTATCTACCAAGTATCTAGGGTAATTCCGCTCTAGTGGTTTGACAGCTCGACGATGTCTCCCACGCCTTGATCCAGCAAGGAGAGAGGGAGAGGTTGAGGAAGACTCCATCCAGCAGCAGCACAATGGCATGGTGGTGATGGAGGAGCGTGGCAATCCTGCAGGGCTTCGCCAAGCACCTACGGGAGAGGAGGAGGTGTCACGGGAGGGAGGGAGGCGCCAAGGGCTCAGGTATGGATGCCCTCCCTCCCCTCCACTATATATAGGGGCAGGGGAGAGGGGGGAGGCGCAGCCTTGCCCCTTCCTCCAAGGAAGGGGTGCGGCTAAGAGGGGGGGAGGAGTCCATCCTCCCCAAGGCACCTCGGAGGTGCCTTCCCCTTTGAGGACTCTTCCCTCTAGGGTTCCCTAGGCGCATGGGCCTCTTGGGGCTGGTGCCCTTGGCCCATGTAGGCCAAGGCGCACCCCCTACAGCCCATGTGGCCCCCCGGGGCAGGTGGCCCCACCCGGTGGGCCCCCGGGACCCTTCCGGTGGTCCCGGTACAATACCGATGACCCCGAAACTTGTCCCGATGGCCGAAACAGGACTTCCCATATATAAATCTTTACCTCCGGACCATTCCGGAACTCCTCGTGACGTCCGGGATCTCATCCGGGACTCCGAACAACATTCGGTAACCACATACAAGCTTCCTTTATAACCCTAGCGTCATCGAACCTTAAGTGTGTAGACCCTACGGGTTCGGGAGACATGTAGTCATGACCGAGATGTTCTCCGGTCAATAACCAACAGCGGGATCTGGATACCCATGTTGGCTCCCACATGTTCCACGATGATCTCATCGGATGAACCACGATGTCAAGGACTCAATCAATCCCGTATACAATTCCCTTTGTCTAGCGGTATGGTACTTGCCCGAGATTCGATCGTCGGTATACCGATACCTTGTTCAATCTCGTTACCGGCAAGTCTCTTTACTCGTTCCGTAACACATCATCCCGTGATCAACCCCTTGGTCACATTGTGCACATTATGATGACGTCCTACCGAGTGGGCCCAGAGATACCTCTCCGTTTACACGGAGTGACAAAATCCCAATCTCGATTCGTGCCAACCCAACAGACACTTTCAGAGATACCCGTAGTGTACCTTTATAGCCACCCAGTTACGTTGTGACGTTTGGCACACCCAAAGCACTCCTACGGTATCCGGGAGTTGCACAATCTCATGGTCTAAGGAAATGATACTTAACATTAGAAAAGCTTTAGCATACGAACTACATGATCTTGTGCTAGGCTTAGGATTGGGTCTTGTCCATCACATCATTCTCCTAATGATGTGATCCCGTTATCAACGACATCCAATGTCCATGGTCAGGAAACCGTAACCATCTATTGATTAACGAGCTAGTCAACTAGAGGCTTACTAGGGACATGGTGTTGTCTATGTATCCACACATGTATCTGAGTTTCCTATCAATACAATTCTAGCATGGATAATAAACGATTATCATGAACAAGGAAATATAATAATAATCAATTTATTATTGCCTCTAGGGCATATTTCCAACAGGCATGAGCAGCCAGTGCAACTGTTCAAATGGGCGGTAGGAGAAGCCAAATCCCAGGACCAGTTGCGGCGGCGCCGCTGGGCATGCATCATAGGCGAGGTGAGCTTCCCTCCATCCCCGCCAGTGATGCAGTGACCTAGTCGGTTGCTGCTATAGTGAACTTGCAATGCTATGTCGGTTTGCAACCTTGACAATCACTCCATATATATGTATTGTTTTCCTGTAAAAAATACTTGGTCGTTTGGAAAAAGATGGTAATTGATTTATCACTAGTTTAAGAATGCTTGGTCGTGACAATCAACCGAAGCCACAACCAGAAGTCTCCATCGTGTAAGTACTTTACGGTCGGTCGCACCAACAGATGGTCGGTTAGACCCGCGTCTCACCGAAGGGACACACATCGGCTTGGTCTAACATGTATGACCAGTTACATCACTGACTTGTGCGACCGCATTTGAGCAGTGTAGTACTCCCTCTATCTCAGTTTACAAGTCTTGCACGTGTATCTAGGTCATTAATTTGACCAACTTAATAAGAGGTATACATTACGAAAAATATATCATTACAAACTTCAAATATTCTTTTTCAAATGAAATATTTTTTATGTTAAACAATTTATGTTCTACTAAACTCATCGGGAGTACTTGAAATTTATGTTCCACTAAACTCATCGGGAGCTGTTTCGGGCCTCCAAACCAAAACCATCAATTAATTTTTACCTTGTTCCCATCACATTCCAAAGTACTAGTGCTACAATTAAATGCAAGCTTGCTCACACCTACTAGTACGTACCAAACCTGAACGTGTTCCCACTATGCAAGTTTTAGTACTAGTGCTAGTACTTAGGTTATAAAAAGGGGAACTACCTAACCGAAAATTACTCTACCTTCCCCCTCATAAGTCCTCCTTCTTCGTCCATACTTGCCATGGCCGGCGTGTAGAGCTCTAGGTCGAGAACTACTCATAACAAGGGAGCAGCAACCAAGGCTGCAGAAAAAAAGAGAGGGATCGCCGCCATGCAGAGACCTCAAAAGATCTCTCACGGGCAGGCGATGGCTCCCAGGAGCGCCCTAGCCGCGGAGGCAAACATGCCGAGCTGGCACCGCTGGAGTCGTTATCCCTCGACGGCATGCCTGATCAGCTCAATAAGCACCTCAATAAGCGGAAGGAGTTCATCCACGGCTTGGTGGAGCTGCTGAAGGAGAGCCTCGACGACATGCCCGCTGAGCTCAATGAGCAGGGGGAGTTGACCGCCGGGTTGGTGATGCCACTGAAGAAGAGCATTGTCTCGGATAAGAAGGCGACTGGCGAAATCCTGCAACCTCTGGAGGACAAGGCGAAGCTCTGCCATGAGCTCGACCTGCTGAAGGAGGAGAACGCCGGCTGGAAGAAGCTGCATGAGAATAGTAGTTCCTCGATGAAGATGCTGCAGGCCCTTGTCATGGAATAGAAGGAGGAGTTGGCGAAGCTCCGCATCGAGCACCCGGCTGCTGTCAAGGTATGTAATGCGGCCGTGGAACAGATGATGAAGGCTCGCGTTGAGAATATGTGTCATGGACACGATGAAGAAGATGGCGGAGGAGACGCGCGAGGAGATGGAGGTCGTGGAGGCGATGAAGAAGCAGTTACGACTCCACAGCCAGCAACCCTTCATGTAGTGAGAGCAGCGCCCCAGACTTATGTGTGCGTCTTCCTTTTTTTGGGATGATAATCTTCCTCCTTCTTTTGCTCCTGTGTTTCTTCTTTTTCTTTGGGTGTTTCGCCGCACGTGTCACGTTCTCTACGAGGCATGAATAGAACAATGCTAAAAATGAGATGACTAGCAAATTAGATCATTCTTTATCGCCAATAGAATAATGTCTCTTGCTAGTAATATATAATAAGAGTAGAGAGTAGAGATATGGCACTGGGCTGCCGTGTTTCGTGCTCCTCCGTCGTACTCCAGTGGAAAACTTGAGTATACCACACGGTTCTTTGCTCCTCCTCAGGTCATCGGCACATTTATACGAGCAGTCAAATCACAAGACCCCGCCTTCCAGCAGTAATGAGCCATCAACACAAAGGCCCTCGCCTCTCTTGAAACCGACCTAGCTAGACTGCCCCGCCCTCTAGCCTTTTAAAAAATGTATACTTTTGTATAGTAGTAGGATCGATGGATTGCGCCATGGAGCAAAACTAACAAGATGAAATTAAAGAAAAAAGGTGGTAAATATAGAGAGCGCTCGTCGCCAAATTATGCATATAGTACTATTAGAAAAGCTAGTACGTGCTTAAATGGGGTGCTAAACTACATTAAAGAAATTAGCATACCTATTTAATTCTTGGGTTCTTATTATTTATGCCACTAGTTTGTGTATCACTACTTAGTTTTGCCATTAGAAGTTACAACTACTCAAAAATGCCATCGATCCATGAGATGCCTGCTCAAAAATGCAATTAGATATCTCAAAAATGCCATCGTTAAGTTAGATGTTTGCTCAAAAATACCATTCGACATTGTGATTTTCACGTCAAACCCGTTAACCATGTTACACGACAAAAATAAGCCGATTCTCGCAATGATAAGTGTGGCCCCGCTTGTCAGGAGTAACCAAGCGAACAATTTTACAGGAAAATAAGAACGCTGTTGGGATCAAGTAGGCCCCAGACTTTATTTTACTGTAGTGAGGTAGAGGGAGAGATGGCATGTTGGTCCATTGGTATTTATGTCATTATAACATGGCAAAAGAGATTTGAGTCATAATAATGGTGTCAAGCACAACACACCCGTCAAATAAAACTAAGCACCCTGAAATTCTTTGACAAAACTAAGCCCCTTAAAATTCTTTGACAACTAAACTGCTGGCTATATGATGTTGGCCATATATATTGCATGTATATAATGTGAAGAAATGAGTGGTAGTCATAGTACTATACAAACTAAAAGATGAACTGTAAGAAATACTAGTATGTACGTACTGAAGAGTTAAAGTAACGAGAAGAAACATAACATAGTTCTGCTGGGGGCTCAGCACAACACACCCCTCAAATAAAACTAAGCACACCAAAAATTAAACTAAGCAACTAATCTGGTAGACACTGCATTAGAACCACCATGAGCAACGACACTGCCACCTTACTCGGAGTCCTCGTCCACGTCCTCGACTTCGTCCTTGTCCCTCTTCCTCTTGGGTGATACTTCTTTGCTTGAACTGCACACTTGGCTCTTGCTCTTCATCCAACCCTTGTAGATATTGAAACAAAGGTAGCCATCCATTGCAGCCTAGTGGATGTGGTCTATATCTAGTACATTCCACTCCCGTGCACGATGAAATGTGTGCGGAGGTTTCTTCAGTTTACCGTACAAAGGATGAACCATGGGTCCTGCCAGGGTCAGCGTTGAAGGCTGATCATGGGAGGGCACCAGCCCTTCCTTCTGCGAAGGGGTCGCCTACAACGAGGCCTATCCGACCCAGGACTTCCTTGTCGTTCTTAAAGTCTATAGTAACGAATTTGACTCGTCTGCCCTTGAGGAACTTCTTAAATTCCTCGCACACAACATCGGCATGGCATATGTGGTAGACCAAGCATAAGTCATGCACACAAACCTAGATCATGGCGGGCTTCTTCTTCTCTGCCTCCTTTAGATTCTTCTCGTTTCCCAGGACTGTGGTGTACTAAACATCTAGCCCATTGACCCACTCATCATTTGAGTTTTCGAACATGCGTTTGAAGCGAGCAAGGCATTCTTTCACCGTTGCGGAAGAACGGGTGTAGATGACGTCTAAGTCATCACTGGTGATGGTTCTAACCTTGTACTCACCACCGATCATGGAGATTTGGGACGCCATGGATTTGGGAGGAGGGTTAGGATTAGTGGAACTGCCGTACTATGAAAGGACGGGCCGACTAGGAGCGGTTTATCGGTTGTAAAAATGCCGAGTGGGGGGGGGCATGCAAACGGCAGGGTAGTGGCTTGCCTGGTGGATAAATGGATTCATGCACAGTACCATGGGGCCCAATTAGAAGTCATGTCTACTCGATGCCAAATAAAATGGCTTTCGATGTCATGTCAAGCATCGGGAAAATTACAGGTGATACGAAGCTTTCCATTCTCCCATGATACGGGCTTTCGAGATCCCTTGGATCTGAGAGCGAACGGTTGCATGGCGTGATTCTAGACCTATGGGTGAATATCCTATCCTGGAGGGTTATTCTGCAAATTTTCAGCAACTTAGCATGCGACCGTTCGCTCTCAGATCCAAGGGCTGCCGGCAGCCCATTGAAGGAAATATGCCCTAGAGGCAATAATAAAGTTGTTATTTATATTTCCTTATATCATGATAAATGTTTATTATTCATGCTAGAATTTTATTAACCGGAAACTTAGTACATGTGTGAATACATAAACAAACAGAGTGTCCCTAGTATGCCTCTACTTGACTAGCTCGTTAATCAAAGATGGTTAAGTTTCCTAGCCATGGACATGTGTTGTCATTTGATGAACATGATCACATCATTAGAGAATGATGTGATGGACAAGACCCATCCGTTAGCTTAGCATAATGATCGTTCAGCTTTATTGCTACTGTTTTCTTCATAACTTATACATATTCCTCTGACTATGAGATTATGCAACTCCTGAATACCGGAGGAACACCTTGTGTGCTATCAAACGTCACAATGTAACTGGGTGATTATAAAGATGCTCTACAGGTGTCTCCAATGGTGTTTGTTGAGTTGGCATAGATCGAGATTAGGATTTGTCACTCCGTGTATCGGAGAGGTATCTCTGGGCCCTCTCGGTAATGCACATCACTCTAAGACTTTCAAGCATTGTGACTAATGAGTTAGTTGTGGGATGATGCATTATGGAACGAGTAAAGAGACTTGCCGGTAACGAGATTAAACTAGGTATGAGGATACCGACGATCCAATCTCCGGCAAGTAACATACCGATGACAAAGGGAACAACGTATATCGTTATGCGGTTTGACCGATAAAGATCTTCATAGAATATGTCGGAACCACTATGAGCATCCAGGTTACACTATTGGTTATTGACGGGAGACGAGTCTCGGTCATGTCTACATAGTTCTCGAACCCATAGGGTCTTCACGCTTAACTTCCGGAGTCTCAAAATGGTCGAGACGTAAAGATTGATATATTGGAAGGCTATATTCTGACATCGGAAATGTTTCGAGTGATTCGGGTATTTTTCGTAGTACTGGAGAGTTATGGGAATTCGTATTGGGCCTTAATGGGCCATACGGGAAAGGAGAGAAAGGCCTCAAGGGTGGCCGCGCCCCTTCCCCATGGATTGGTCCGAATTGGACTAGGGAAAGGGGGTGCATCCTTCCTTCCTTCTCCTTCTCCCTTCCCTTTTTCCTATTCCATGTGGGAGGTGGAATCCTACTAGGACTGGGGAGTCCTAGTAGGACTCCACACTTTGGGCGCGCCCTATGAGGGCCGGCCTCCTCCTCCCTCCATCCTTTATATACGTGGCCAGGGGGCACCCCATAGACACACAAGTTGATCATTGATCCCTTAGCCGTGTGCGGTGCCCCCCTCCACCATAATCCACCTCGGTCATATCATCATAGTGCTTAGGTGAAGCCCTGCGACGGTAGCATCATCATCACCGTCATCACGCCATCGTGCTGACGAAGCTCTCCCTCGACACTCAGCTGGACCGGGAGTTTGTGGGACGTCACTGAGCTGAACGTGTGCAGATCGCGGAGGTGTCGTACTTTCCGTACTAGGATCGGTCGATTGTGAAGACATACGACTACATCAACCGCGTTGTAATAACGCTTCCGCTTATGGTCTACGAGGGTACGTGGACAACACTCTTCCCTTCTCGTTGCTATGCATCACCGTGATCTTGCGTGTGCGTAGGAAAGATTTTGAAATTACTGCGTTCCCCATCAGTGGCATCCGAGCCAGATCTATGCGTAGATGTTATATGCACGAGTAGAACATAAAGGAGTTGTGGGCGTGGGTATATACATATTGCTTGCCGTCACTAGTTGATTCTTGATTCAGCGATATTATTGGATGAAGCGGCTAAGACCGACATTACGCGTACGCTTACGCGAGACTGGTTCTACCAACATGCTTCGCACACAGGTGGCTAGTGGATGTCTGTTTCTCCAACTTTAGTTGAATCGGTTTCAATGAATATGGTTCTTTATGAAGATCAAAAAGGAATCACTATACCACATTGTGGTTTTGATGCGTAGGTAAGAACGGTTCTTGCTAAGCCCATACCAGCCATGTAAAATTTGCAACAACAAAGTAAAGGACGTCTAACTTGTTTTTGCAAGGCTTGTTGTGATGTGATATGGTCAAGACGTGATGAGATATAAGTTTTTGTATGAGATGATCATGTTTTTGTTGAAGTTATCAGCAACTAGCAGAAGCCTTATGGTTGTCTCTTTATTGCATAAGATGCAAGCGCCAAATAATTGCTTTAGTTTATCGCTATGCGACAACAATAGTTGCAAGAGCAATAGTTGGCGAGACGACCATGTGATGACACATTGATAGAGATCAAGATGATGGAGATCATGGTGTCATGTCAGTGATGATAGAGATCATGACGGTACTTTGGAGATGGAGATCAAAGGCGCAAAATGATCATGGCCATATCATGTCACATATTTTGATTGCATGTGATGTTTATTCTTTATGCATCTTATTTTGCTTAGTCGGCGGTAGCATTATAAGATGATCTCTCACTAAATTTCAAGGTATAAGTGTTCTCCCTGAGTATGCATCATTGCAACAGTTCGTCGTGCCGAGACACCACGTGATGATCGGGTGTGATAAGCTCTACGTTCACCTACAACAGGTGTAAGCCAGTTTTGCACACGCGGAATACTCAAGTTAAACTTGACGAGCCTAGCATATGCAGATATGGCCTCAGAACACTGGAGACTGAAAGGTCGAGTGTGAATCATATAGTAGATATGATCAACATAGTGATGTTCACCATTGAAAACTACTCCATCTCACGTGATGATCGAACATGGTTTAGTTGATTTGGATCACATGATCATTTAGATGACTAGAGGGATATCTATCTAAGTGGGAGTTCTTCAGTAATATGATTAATTGAACTTTAATTTATCATGAATTTAGTCCTGATAGTATTTGCATATCTATGTTATAGATCAATAGCTTGCGACGTAGCTCCCCGTTTATTTTTTGATATGTTCCTAGAGAAAAATAAGTTGAAAGATGATAGTAGCAATGATGCGGACTGGGTCCGTGATCTGAGGATTATCCTCATTGCTGCACAGAAGAATTATGTTCTTGATGCACCGCTAGGTGAGGGACCTATTGCGGGAGCAGATGCACACGCTATGAACGTTTGACAAAGCTCGGTATGATGACCACTTAATAGTTTAGTGCACCATGCTTTATGGCTTAGAACCGGGACTTCAAAAACATTTTGAACGCCACAGAACATAAGATATTCTGAGAGTTGAAATTGGTATTTCATAATCATGCCCATGTCGAGAGGTATGATACCTCTGATAGTACTTTGCCTACAAGATGGAGGAGAATAGCTCAACCAGTGAGCATGTGCTCAGATTGTCTGGGTACTACAATTGCTTGAATCAAGTGGGAGTTAATCTTCCAGATAAGATAGTAATTGATAAAGTTCTCTAGTCACTATCACCAAGTTACTAGAACTTAGTGATGAACAATAATATGCAAGGGATGACCAAAGTAATTCCCAAGCTCTTCGCGATACTGAAATCGATGAAGGTAGAAATCAAGAAATAGCATCAAGTATTGATGGTTAACAAGACCATTAGTTTCAAGAAAAGGGCAAAGGGAAATAAAGAGGAACTTCAAAGAAGAAAGGCAAGCAAGTTGCCACTCCCATGAAGAAGCTCAAAGCTAGACCCAAGCCTGGAACAGAGTGCTTCTACTGCAAAGGAAATGGTCACTAGAAGTAGAACTGCCCTATATACTTGGCGGATAAGAAGGATGGCAAAGGGAACAAAGGTATATTTGATATACATGTTATTGATGTGTACTTTACTAGTGTTTATAGCAAACCCCTCTGTATTTGATACTAGTTTAGTTGCTAAGAGTAGTAACTCGAAACGGGAGTTGCAAAATAAACAAAGACTAGTTGAGGACGAGGTGACGATGTGTGTTGGAAATGATTTCAAGGTTGATAAAATCACCATCGCACACTCCCTTTACCTTCGGGATTAGTGTTGAACCTAAAATAAATGTTATTTGGTGTTTGCGTTGAGCATAATATGATTGGATCATGTTTATTGCAATACGGTTAATCATTTAAGTCAAAGAATAATTGTTATTCTGTTTACATGAATAAAACCTTCTGTGGTCATACACCCAAAGTGAATGGTTTATTGAATCTCGATCGTAGTGATACACATATTCATAATATTGAAGCCAAAAGATGCAAAGTTAATAATAAGAGTGCAACCTATTTGTGGCACTGTCGTTTAGGTCATATTGATGTAAAGCGCATAAAGAAACTCCATGCTGATGGACTTTTGGAATCACTTGATTATGAATCACTTGATGCTTGCGAACCATGCCTCATGGGCAAGACGACTAAGACTCCATTCTCCGGAACAATGGGGCGAGCAACTAACTTATTGGAAATAATACATACTGATGTATGCGATCCGATAAGTGTTGAGGCCCGCGGCGAGTATCGTTAATTACTGACCTTCACAGATGATTTGAGCAGATATGTGTATATCTACTTAATAAAATATAAGTCTGAAATATTTGAAAAGTTCAAAGAATTTCAGAGTGAAGTGGAAAATCATTGTAACAAGAAAATAAAGTTTCTACGATCTGATCACGGAGGCGAATATTTGAGATACGAGTTTGGTCTTCATTTGAAACAATATGGAATGGTTTCGCAACTCACGCCACCTGGAACACCATAGCATAATGGTGTGTCCGAACATTGTAATCATACTTTATTGGATATGGTGCGATCTATGATGTCTCTTACCGATTTATCACTCTCGTTTTTGGGGTTATGAATTAGAGACAACCGCATTCATGTTAAATAGGGCACCATCTAAATCCGTTGAAGATGACACCGTATGAACTATGGTTTGGCAGGAAACCAAAGCTATCGCTTCTTAAAGTTTGGGGTTGCGACGCTTATGTGAAAAAGTTTCAAACTGATAAGTTCGAACCCAAATCGGAGTAGTGCGTCTTCATAGGATACCCAAAAGAAACTGCTGCGTACACTTTCTATCACAGATCCGAAGGCAAGATATTTCGTTGCTAAGAATGGATTCTTTTTAGAGAAGGAGTTTCTCTCGAAAGAAGTGAGCGGGAGGAAAGTAGAACTTGATGAGGTAATTGTACCTCCTCCCGAATTGGAAAGTAGTTCATCACAGAAATCAGTTCCAGTGATTCCTACACCAATTGGCGAGGAAGTTAATGATGATGATCATGAAACTTCAGATCAAGTTACTACCGAACCTCATAGGTCAACCAGAGTACGTTCCGCACCAGAGTGGCACGGTAATCCTGTTCTAGAAGTCATGTTACTAGACCATGACGAACCTATGAACTATGAGGAAGCGATGATGAGCCCAGATTCCGTGAAATGGCTCGAAGCCATGAAATTTGAGATGAGATGCATATATTAGAACAAAGTATGGACTTTGATTGAATTTCCCGTTGATCGGTGAGCCATTGAGAATAAATGGATCTTCAAGAGGAAGACGGACGATGATAGTAGTGCTACTATCTACAAAGCTCGAATTGTCGCAAAACGTTTTCGACAGGATCAAGGTGTTGACTATGATGAAATTTTCTCACTCGTATCGATGCTTAAAAGTCTGTCTGAATCATGTTAGCAGTTGCCGCATTTTATGAAATCTGACAAATGGATGTCAAAACTGTATTTCTTAATGGATTTCTTAAAGAAGAGTTGTATATGATGCAACCAGAAGGTTTTGTCAATCCTAAAGGTGCTAACAAAGTGAGCAAGCTCCAACGATCCATCTATGGACTGGCGCAAGCATCTCAGAGTTGGAATATATGCTTTAATAAAGTGATCAAAGCATATGGTTTTATACAGACTTGCGGTGAAGCCTGTATTTACAAGAAAGTGAGTGGGAGCACTACAACATTTCTGATAAGTATATGTGAATGGCATATTTTTGATCGGAAATAATGTAGAATTTTCTGAAAAGTATAAAGGAGTGTTTGAAAGGAGGTTTTCAAAGAAAGACCTCGGTGAAGCTACTTACATATTGAGCATCAAGATCTATTGAGATAGATCAAGACGCTTGATATATTTTCAATGAGTACATACATTGACAAAATTTTGAAGTAGTTAAAAATAGAACAGTCAAAGAAGGAGTTCCTGCCTGTGTTGCAAGGTGTGAAGTTGAGTAAAGACTCAAAACCCGACCACGACAGAAAATAGAAAGAATGAAAAGTCATTGCCTATGCCTCAGTCATAGGTTCTATAAAATATGCTATGCTATGTACTAGACCTATTATGTGCCTCACCATAAGATTGGCAAGAGGGTACAATAGTGATCCAGGAGTGGATCACTAGGCACCAGTCAAAAATATCCTTAGTGGAATAAGGAAATATTTCTCGGTTCTGGAGGTGACAAAGAGTTCGTCGTAAAGAGTTACGTCAATGCAAGCTTTAACACCGATCTGGATGACTCTAAGTCTCGATCTAGATACATATTAAAAGTGGGAGCAATTAGCTAGAGTAGCTCCGTGCAAAGCATTGTAGACATAGAAATTTTGCAAAATATATACGACTCTGAATGTGGCAGACCCGTTGACTAAATTTCTCTCACAAGCAAAACATGATCACTCTTTGGGTGTTTTTTTTTGCGGGAAAACTTCCAATCTATTCATCTTCAATCATGACAGTACAACGAATACCAGAAATAAAAATTACATCCAGATTCGTAGACCACCTAGCGACGACTACAAGCACCGAAGCGAGCCGAAGGCGCGCCGCCGTCATCGCCCCTCCATCGCCGGAGCCGGGCACAACTTGTTGTAGTAGACAGTCGGGAAGTCGTCGTGCTAAGGCCCCATAGGACCAGCACCCCAGAACAGCAACCGTCGCCGAAGAAAAATAACGTAGATCAGAAGGATCCAAACCGAAGACACACGAACGTAGACGAACAACGATCGGATCCGAGCAAATCCACCAAAGATAGATCTGTCGGAGACACACCTCCACACGCCCACCAACGATACTAGACGCACCGCCGGAACGGGGGCTAGGCGGGGAGACCTTTATTCCATCTTCAGGGAGCAGCCGCCGTCTCGCCTTCCTGAATATGACACAAACCCTAACAAGATTGAAAAAAACGACTAAAAACGGAGCCCTCCCGCCGGCCCTTGCCAGGATCCACCATGCCTCCATGGCCCTAGATTATCGATTCTAGTAAACCCTTTGGGTGTTAGTCACATGAAGATGTGAACTAATCACATAAAGATGTGAACTATTCATGTTAAATCACATGATGATGTGACCTAGATTATTGACTATAGTGAAAATGGGAGACTGAAGAAAATATGCCCTAGAGGCAAAAATAAAGTTGTTATTTAAATTTCCTTATATCATGATAAATCTCTCCCTATTTAATAATGGGCAACGATCTGCGCCGGTGCGCCGGCTGAACGTTTCGGCCGGTCGCACCCTAGCCGTCAGATCGGCCCGTCCCGAGCCGTTGGATCCTTATCCCTGGGCGGCGTCTTCCTCTCGCGAGCACGTACGAGAAAAGGAACCCCATCTTGCCGGCGCGCGCGTTCTCCCTCGTCGTCGGCCCCCCGCCTGCCCTCCTCGTCTCTCGAGCTCATCGACACCCTCGCCGCCCTCGCCGTCCGTCTTCGCCGGCCGCCATGGTCGCCGGTCCCAGCCCTGGGCGGTCGTCCTCGTCGCCGGCTTCGCCCATGCAACAGCCCACCCCTGCGGTTGTAGCTTCTGTGGCAACCGTTGTAGCTCCGGTGGCGACGACCGGAGCTCACCGGCGTGCTCGCCGGTCTGCTCGCTGGTGCTCATCCCCCGCTTGCAACAAAAAATCAAGCCCCGGGGGAATATGCCCAGTGCTGCAACCGACGACGGAAAAAGCTACAATCGCTGACGAAAAAAGCTTCAACTAGCTATGAAAAAAGTTTCAACTCGTACGACGGAAACTATGAACGACCAAAGAAAAGTTACAACCGGTGACAAAAAAAGCTTCATCTCGCGATGAAAAAAGCTTCATCCGACGATGAAAAAAGCTTCAACTGTGGAGCCGTACCCATGGACGACAAACGAAAAAGCTGCAACCGGCGGTTACAAAAGCTACAACGGGCAATGAAAAAAGCTTCAAACTTATTGTCTTAGCTGTGAACCCGCGATGACGATGACACCGTTTTGCTGCAACTATAGTTTGGTTTTGCTACAAACGGCGTTGAAATTTGCTACAACCATTATCACAGCTACTTGTGCTGCTCCACCGAGCTCCCATGCCTGCCCATGGCCATCGTCGTTTTGCTGCAACCGTAGTAGATTTTCGCTACCACCGATGATTGAATTTGCTACAACTGGTTCCACCGATGATTGTAGTCTGCCATGGCTGGCTGCAACTCCGGCGTGGCCGGCTCCGGCGAGGTAGGCAGAGCTCCGATGCATGCGGATCCGCACGGATCTGGTCGAGGGTGGCCAGATCGGCTGATTCCCATGACGGCGGCGTCCCTGGGAAGCCTCCGGCGTGAGCGACAGGTTGACCATGGCAACGGGGAGAGAGAAAAGAGAGATGACCGAGAGGAAGAGGAGAAAGGGCAGGAAGGAAAAGACGCACGTGGGCGGGCCCCTCATCCTACGTGTCGTTAGGTGGGTCGCTGGGCGCGTTTGCGCGTGGACGCGACCGGCCGAAGCTTCGGCCGGTGCGCCGTTGGCAAACGATTCCCTTTTAATAATGAAGCACGGATTGAGTCTCTGGGTTCACCGTCACGGCGTTTTTACACAAAGGTCTCTGTGCTTTTTTGAATTAACCCGCAGTCCGTTAAATAATATGGAAAAAACGTTTCGTATTTCTTGCTCACCCGTGCACGCGTTCGATAGAAAAAAAATACCCATTCCCAATTCGTGCGGCCGCGCACCCCACCGATGGATCCGCCGCTCCCCCCCGCCGCCGGCACGCCATCATCCGCCGCGCCGTCCTCCCCGCACCCTGGCCTGTCTCCTCTCCGCCGCGCCCTCCTCCCCGCGTCGTCCGAGTCCTCCAGGCGCGGTTCGCCGAAGGCGAGGCCCAGGCCGCCGCGCTCCTGGCCCGCGCCGGCCGGTTCGAGCGCACGCCGCCGACCGCGACCAGCTGCTCATCACGCTCCTCTCCGCCGCGGGAAACGGCCGGGAGGAGGAGGACGCGCGGGAGGCGGGGCAGCGTCCGATCCGGCCGAGGCTTACAGCGACACGGACGCGGAGGCTCTGGCCGCGGTCGCTGCGCTCCCTCCGTTCACTACCTTCCCGTGAGCTTAGTTCCACCCTAGCCTCCGCCCCTTTCCTCTTTGTTTTTGAACTGATTCCCAACTGCTTGATCAATCCTGCTCCTCTGCTCCTGCAGGATGGCTTTCTCTGTTCAATTGCTTAATTTGGTTGTCTTGTCTTACCTGAACTGCAAGGGAACCAACATACATGGTATGATGGATGGAGATCAATAGATGTTTTTTTGTTCTGTTCACATGCTTTCTAATAGTTTCCATAGGATTATAGGCATGAGCTTTGAGCAATAGGCATAAATCTGTTGTAATCAATCAAAGGCAGTGAAAACGTTTACTAAAATCTTTAGATGTGGGGATCCTCTGAATTGCTTTGATTGAACGTCCAACGAGGATCTCATCTTATAGTAACTCTGAAACATTGTATTACACTTTTGCCTTCTGTACATACTGGATTGCATTGTTTAGGACATGACACAGCGCTGCAAGCAGCTCATGAGAGTAGTTTGCAAACGCAAATCATTGTATATGTCACTTATGCTTCTCTTAATAGAAAGTAGTACTATTTTGGAGAAGGGCATCTGGCTGACTTTCAATAAAACTCTTCAGGTTTTGTTTGGTGAGATTCTCTTTAGAAAACAAGATTTGTATTGGTGGTAGATCGACAGCAACTGACAGCATCTTCGTCATCCGCGGTGGCAGTGCCGTCCGCGCGGAATGCCTTCTGTGGCCGCGCCTCCGCCACCGACACCGCCACGCAGCCAATGATGTTGGCATGTGGTGAAAAAAGGGCCCAAGTGAAAGGTCGACCAAGCTGTAAAAATTCAGTGAGAGGAATTTTTGTGCTCACAGCTCACACCATGGCGTCCGTTGCCTCTGTTCTTACTTTATTATTTTGTTTTTCCCTTCGTCGATTTTTCATGTCGCCTGACAAGAACAAGAATTGCAAAGAAGAAGTGAAAAGAAAACACAGAACAAAGGATGAACGCCGGAGAGCACTACTATATAATTTCCCCCCAAAATATGATGGGCAGTGGTGTGCTTGTTTGCATTGATCGCATGGTGGCCAGCACTTCACCACACATCTGACGGCGACTGTTTTATCCAAGAGGTGGAGGATAAGGTATTCACCTCTAAAATCACACTTCTGTTTTCCTGTTTCCATCTGAAATATGGATTACCAATATACTACTCTCACTTGGATTTGCACATGAAAGCAGTATAAATACTTGCACCGAACTGTACGATTTGTTGAGCCAAATGTCGAGTCTGATATGGCATCTTTATGCTTTCAGAGAAGCGCATCTCTTAAATTCACAGTTTTGAACCTAAAGAGACACATCTAGAAAATGATTGCACGAGTGGTTCCAGTGTCATGTACGTCAACATGGTAAGCATGTCTTTTTTTTTCTGATTCTAAGTTAGTTGTAAAAGTATTCCATGCTACTATTTGTTGACCAGAATTGGCTACCAGGTTGGAGATTTGGGATCGGATGCTGCGCCAAGAGCGAGGGACCGAGGTGCTGAACTAACAGCAGGGGGGAGGGTGATTCTTTAGGTACCAACATGGCTGTCGACTAGAGAATTTAGTTAACCGTTTGCTTTACTTGAAGCTCCAAATTGTAGTTATTTTATTCGTTCACTAATTTGGTATAATCCTAATCTAGGAGGACTATGATTGTATGATATGAGATCCTGACATTTAGCAATAATAAAAGTCTGACACTGAATGGTTCTTTTCGGAAGTACAGTTGTAAGATCTATGATTCTAGCTTCGACCTTTAACTGGACAGTACTAATTGGACATATAATTGATTATTTATGCACAACAAGATATTCTGTTTGTTTTAGTTTTTCAATCAGATTCATCTAGCCCTTTGTTGACTTTCTAATTTTTCCACCCTCTACCTCCGAAACTCAGAAATCAGAGAAAGGTTATTGGCATATCCCTATCTCTGACGAAAATTTGCTAGCGAGGAAGAGGACCAGAATGTTTTTTCTATTGTTGGGGATATACATAATACATATAGATAAATTTGGACCATTTATAACAGAGATTTCTTGCCAAAAATATTAACTCTGTCCAGCAGTGGGCACTGTCAAGGTAATAACAGGAATTTGCTGAACCTAATTGAAAGAAAGAGGGATGGTAATCCGATTGAGAACATTCTCTAACTAAAATAGACTTACGAACAATCAACAATATCAAATAGTTTCAAATTAACAAATGTTGTTTGACTAAAATACTGATTTAAGAATTTGGCGAATCTATAATTCTCTACATAATCACTTGGTGCATTGTTAGACCACTTGGGGACAATATCATCAATTTCTTGCATACTGCAATAATGCAAGTTTAAAAAGCCAGTTTCTTGTGTTTCTTATTATCTCTGTGTTCAACTAACTGCCAAGAATCATATAAGGATGCATCTAATGAGGTAGATTTTGTTTATGCATTTTTTAAGTGTAGGGATGCTGTATCTGATTAACAAAACGTTGTTCAACCTTCTATGAGTCCACCTAGGGAGCTGCACAAATTTGGAACAACTTCCAGAACAGGCATCCAAGCATTTTGGTCTGCTACCAGTAAGCTGCCAGAGCAAGATAGCTGGGAGTCTGGGATGTCGAGTCGTCGAGCCGTCCAATGCCAAGTTCGCCGGCGGAAGGAGAACATCCGTCAAGCCGTCCGTCGCCTGAGGCGGCTACACCAGAGGTATGTCTCCTCTTGAAAGTTAATCGCCTGAGCTGTCCATCGCTTGAGCCGTCCATCGCCTGAGCCCCTGTTTCAGTTTATTTTTTTCGCCTCGCTGCTCAACAGGTCCGTGGGTTACTACTCCTTTGCTCTTGCTGGCGACCGGCCTCCAGAGTAGCACTTGCTTGAGATCTGATCTAGAACTGAATTGTGCCCTGCTTTGCTGTGGTCGTATGCTCTGTGTCCACCGATGAGTTTCAGATACAGAATAGGACCAAAATTGGAGTAGGTTCAGTCGCGCAAATGTTGTATCACTTTGTCATGGGTATTGTGCTGCTAAATTGCTTGTTGGATTGTTCAAACTAAAGTCATCCAGTCAGTTTGCTACAATGTTCATTTGTTTACTTCGGAAGTTCTTGGGCCTGATCACTTTCGAATTTGTCTATGGTTTGAGATTAATCTTTCCGAGATGTTAGAGAGTGGGTCCAAGGATGGATCTGCCCATCAGTGTGCAGAGGATCTTCTAATTCCTGCAGCTAATCTTGATTCATGGATATTGTGTTTGCTCTGTGGTGCACTATGTTTCAGTTTATTTTTTCTGAAAAATTGGCGCTACTTCTGATTGCTCACAATTTAAGTTTTGCTGATATACACTGGAGGCATTAAACCAACAACTTTCTCTGTTTTTTATGCGTGCTACTACAAATACAAGGACACATCTTACAAACACACGGCTTCCGCTGGCTTGGCTAGCTTTGTACGTCCACTTTGCGCTACAAGTCGCCTTTCTATGCTGTCTTACAATCTCGTAGTACAGACCGTGCTCCACCTGAGGTACGCCCGATCTCATGCCAAGCTAACTACGGTTCTGTCGTTTTGAAGAAGGCATGAACTTTCCTTTGTGCCTGCAACCATAGGTTCCGTCACCATTACCTTGCGTGTATATGGACAGCTTGCACTCTTTAGGACTGATAGATGTGAAATTATTAGATCTTTGCATCAATTACAGGAACAACACAATGTAAGATATGCAAGTTTATCGAGAGGAATGCAAAGAAAAAAAGCACATGTATGGTTTATTTGGCATCACTAGCTTTTGTGTTTTCAGTGTACACCTTAGCCTATGTAAACTGCAAGTTGAATAAAGTGTGCTCTCTTTCTCTAGAATACTTTCTTTAATAAATGTAGAACATAAAAGCCTGATCTTAATAAGCGAGACCTCAAGCTGTTCTTTCAAGATAGATTCAGATCAAACCTTTTTAAAGTAAAGATACCTCGGCCAGAGACTTAAGTTACTCCCGTGAGTACATACTAAGCTTTAGTAGAAAAACTTGTTGATTGGCTGGAATCAACGAAATTTCGATGCAACCAACTGCAACAAGTGGCAGCATGAACTATCTATGAGCAATATTTATAGGGTACTACTAGCAACCGCCAAGGAATCCGTCACAAAAACATGCCAGGCAGCTAGGCATGCGAGTGAGATGTGTGTCGGTAACATTGGATGTTTGTGTGTAAATGTAAATCAAGAAAAATGGTTCTTGGTACCTAGAGAAGAAATACACACACACACACAGGAGAGAGTAATTCATAGTGGATATAAAAATACATATTAATGTTGTACGTGAGTTGACTCGACATACTGCAAGATCTTCTGATTTGTTCTCTGAAGGTGACCTCAGAGTATAGCGTTGCATATTCCTGAGGCAATTGTGATTCTCTGTTTTGTTAGGACTAAGATGCTTGAACATGTAAGCAGTACACTATTGAGCAATAGAGATCTTTCTCATGCTGACTACATGCTGCCATTTGGGCCATACACATTTGAATCTGCTAACTATACTACTACTGCCACAACTAACCAAGGTTGGAGCATAAGAAAGAAAGGATGGGTTGCCAATTTGAATGCTAAGGACAAGCTTCCATATAGCGGCTGCACGTCCACCAACCGCCATGGTTGGAGCCTGCGGGAGGAGGGGTGGGAGGGAACAGGGAGGAAGCAGGAGCCACCCAAGGTCCTGTTCATACAGCGGCGCAGGCGGAAGACATAACGTTGCGGCCACCGGAAGCATTTTTCTTTCTACCCTTGTCTTCCGAGAACGAGGGGGACAAGGGAGGCGGTGGCGGCAGTGGGGAAGAAGAATGGGGAACGGGAAGAAAGATTGAGTTCGTGCGTGTTGTGTGTGCGTGTGTGTGTGAATAAAAGTATTTCAATGGGTCAAGCCCAAAAATCAGTTCAAAATAAATTACAAATGAAATATAATATTTCAAAAAATGTTCGTCACCATAAAATGAAAATTATCTCCAATTTCTTAAAAAACACCTTCTCAAAATTAAAAAATATTCATGTTTTTCTGTACAACAATAAATAAAATTGATTGAAAGACTATGCCATACACAATTACTGTTTCATCGAAGAGCTGAAATAGGTCATGTCGAACATTGTTAGGATACGTCCAAATTTCATGGTCCAAAAAGAAATACTCAGTGCATCCTTATTTCTGACGTTTGCAAAAATTGGATTTAGAAAGTGTTGCATAATGGCATGTGGAGCAAGTTATATTTAATATTCCGCCCGGTGCAACGCACGGACATTTGTACTAGTATTTATTATTCATGCTAGAATAATATTAACCGAAAACTTGATATATGTGTGAATACATAGACAAAACACCGTGTCCCTAGTAAGCCTCTATTAGACTAGCTCGTTAATCAAAGATGGTTAAGTCAAATCACCGGGCCCCACCTGTCCAGCAATAACTCGCTCTCAAATAACATAGCCCTACGTTTCCAGCAGCCTACTCCCTCATCTTCTTGCGCCTTTGTCGAACCGACTAGGCGAAACTGCCCCAGCCTCAACTTTTAAATAGTACAGTATACTAATTTTGTATCCATGGATTGCGCTATGGAGCAAAGCCTCAAGAAAACGGCGTTACACATTTACGGAGTACAATATACATCACGCCCGTCGCGTTCGCGTTGCACCCCAGACGGTTGGTCGGTCTGGCATGCCGCTCTCCGACTGGAATGCGCATCATATTGCGTTTGCACACACATGTGGGACCGCAATTGAGAACTGACCATAGGCGCACTCCCCGACCCCACAAGTCGGGTGAGTGAATAGACGAGAGAGACGAGCGATAGTACTGTAGAAGTGTTGTACAAACGTTGGTGCCTGGACGATCCCTACAGACACGGAAGATCAGTTCGTCCATGCATGTGACCAGACTCCAGCAGACACGCCTGGATTGGCTATCATCTACTGTAATGCCCACGATGTGGCTATATCTCCCACGTGTCGGAGCACGACTTAGAGGCATAACCGCATTGTAGACAATGTCGCAAGAGGGGTAATCCTTACACATCCCATGTACTGAATAAGGAAAGAGGTACAAAGTTGGCTTACAATCGCCACGTCACACAATAGCATAAATATATCATTATAATCATCCAGATACAATCAAGGTCCGACTACGAAACCAAAATAAAGACAACCCCAAATGCATAATGTCCCCGATCGCCCCAACTGGGCTCCACTACTGATCGTCTGGAAAGGAAACGTAGTATCATCCTCAGTCCTCATCGAACTCCCACTTGAGCTCAGTCGTATCTCCTGGAACAGTATCATCGGTCCCTGCATCTGGTTTTGGAAGGAATCTGTGAGTCACAGGGACTCAGCAATCCCGCACCCTCGCGATCAAGACTATTTAAGCTTATAGGTAGGGTAAAAAGGTATGAGGTGGAGCTGCAACAAGCACTAGCATATATGGTGGCTAACATACACAAATGAGAGCGAGAAGAGAAAGGCGAAGCATGTTCGAGAAACTATGATCAAGAAGTGATCCTAGAAATACTTACGTTCAAGCATAACCCGAGACCGTGTTCTCTTCCCGGACTCCGCCGAAAAGAGACCATCATGGATTCACACACTGTTGATCCATTTTAATTAAGTTTAAGTTTCAGGTTTTCTACAACCGGACATTAACAAATTCCCATCTGCCCATAACCGCGGGCATGGCTTTTGAAAGTTCAAATCCCTGCAGGGGTGTCCCAACTTAGCCCGTCACAATCTCTCACGGTCAACGAAGGATATTCCTTCTCCCAGGATGGACCGATCAGACTCGGAATTCCGGTTACAAGACATCTCGACAATGGTAAAACAAGTCCAGCAAGACCACTCGTTGTGCCGACAAATCCCGATAGGAGCTGCACATATCTCATTCTCAGGGTACACCAGATGAACACTACGTACAACTAAAACCAACCCTCAAGTTTCCCCGAGGTGGCGCTGCAAGTGGCTCTGTTTTGGACCAACACTTAGAGGAGCACTGGCCCAGGGGGTTTAAAATAAAGATGACCCTTGAGTCCGCGGAACCCAAGGGAAAAAGAGGCTAGGTGGCGAATGGTAAAACCAAGGTTGGGCCTTGCTGGAGGAGTTTTATTCAAGGCGATCTGTCAAGGGGCTCCCATTATAACCCAACCGTGTAAGGAACACAAAATCAAGAAACATAACACCAGTATGACGGAAACTAGGGCGGCAAGAGTGGAACAAAACACCAGGCATAAGGCCGAGCCTTCCACCCTTTACCAAGTGTATAGATTCATTAAAGTAAACAAGTTATAATAATGATATCCCAACAATAATCATGTTCCAACAAGGAACAAACTCCAATCTTCACCTGCAACTAGCAACGCTATAAGAGGGGTTGAGCAAAGCGGTAACATAGCCAAACAACGGTTTGCTAGGACAAGGTGGGTTAGAGTGTAACACCCCGGATGTAACTTTTCCAATTTGTACTCCAACTCTTGCCGTTTCCGGCGTTAAGTTATATTTATTTCTCGGGTTTGGGTCTTTGTCTCCGTGTGTTGTTTTCATTTTCATGCATCTCATATCATGTCATCATGTGCATTGCATTTGCATACGTGTTCATCTCATGCATTCGAGCATTTTCCCCGTTGTCCGTTTTGCATTCTGGCGCTTCGTTCTCCTCCGGTGGCCATTTCTAGCTTTCTTTCGTGTGTGGGGATTAAACATTTCCAGATTGGACCGAGACTTGCCAAGCGGCCTTGGTTTACTATCGGTAGACCGCCTGTCAAGTTTCGTATCATTTGGACTTCGTTTGATACTCCAACTGTTAACCGAGGGACCGAAAAGGCCTCGTGTGTGTTGCAGCCCAACACCCCTCAAATTTGGCCCAAAACCCACCAAACTCTGCTCCATGTCCTAGAGCGTTCGATCACGATCGCATGACCGAAAACCGCACCTCATTTGGAGTCTCCTAGCTCCGTCTATGCCTATATATAGCCCCCTCCATTTTCGGATCTCTCCTCCCACTCGAAACCCTACTTTAAAAAAAAAACACCTCCCCGCACCGACGGACGTGTCCGCCCCCGGCCGGACAGCGTCCGCCGCCGCCCGCGCCCAACCGGGCATCGCCATGTGGCAGCGTGCCCACAT